>NC_057802.1:243819934-243963184 GCF_018294505.1 Triticum aestivum | reverse complement strand
TGTTGGAAACTAGATTTCGTGCTCTTTCCAACCCAATTGGATTCACCTTTAAATTCGTCCGGAGCATTGAGTTATGGTCGAAACAATCTGACGTTGCACCAGAATCCGAGTCAAACTACAAGTCCAAAGGTGTTGCATCACCTCCACTTGGGCCCATGAGCCTTGTACGACCTAGGGTTGGTTTTAGGCTGCCTTGGGACGTCCTCCCACCTCCTTGGCCGCCACCCCTTGCTCCTATATAAGTAGATCCATCTAGTAGCTTTTTCCTTGGAATTTGTTTAGTTAAAAGTTAGCCATTGCAACTTCGTGTACTTTGTTTGTGTCCAACGACCAGACCAAGACCGCTTACGGATTCCCACCACTATCAATACTTCATATATATTCGCAATATTCAGATTGCATTATCATATTCTTGCTCGTTCTTCGATTGCTTGCAGGAATAGACCTTCGTGGTCAGGTTGATCGTGCTCCGGCGTGGTCGATAACCTCTCGGAGTTGGTTTAGCGATTGCTAAGGCGCGACGTCCTCGCACGTTCGTAGTCGGATCGTCAAAGTCGTCTCCACCAAATCGATAGTTATCATCTCATCGAAAGATCGGGACACCTTTGCCTCTATCACTGCCTAAATTGGATACATTTGTTTTGCTTACAAATGAAGGGCCTAGCTTTGAGAAGGATGAACATTGGAGCAAGAACAAGCATGGAGATGATGGCATGCGCATGGGGAACAAGAACGGAGTTACAAGTGATGATTTCAGGGCGTTGAAGCCACCATAATGCGTGCATGAAGCCTTGGACGAAATATACAAGATGCTACTTCATAACTTTCGTCCAGAGGCTATTCTAGGTGCTGCGTCACCTTATTATTGGGCCAGGCCCATGTAATTTCGAAATACATAAGTATAGGCTGTTTTTAGAGTCCGTATGTGTGGGGAAACAAGAGATAGGGTTGGTTCCGGACCCCTTCCTCAAGGGCCACGAAATTCCCCCCTCTTCCTCCATATATACAGCCCTTAGGGCGTCGTTTAGACTTTGGGTTTTGTTTAGATTAAAAGTTCGCCATAGCTGCAACTTCGCGTACTTCGTTTGTGTTCAGCGACCAGACAAAGGCGTCACAGAACCCCACCTTGATCAATAAAGCTTTCATCTTATATTCGCAATATCCAGATTGCAATCTCAGTTTCTTGCCTGTTCTTCGTTTGCTCGCAGGAAACAGACCCTCGTGGTCAGGTTGATCGTGCTCCGGCGTGGTCGATAACCTCTCGGAGTTGGTTTAGCGATTGCTAAGGCGCGACGTCCTCGCACGTTCGTAGTCGGATCGTCAAAGTCGACTTCCATCAAAGCGATATTCATCATCTCATCGAAAGACGGGACACCTTTGCCTCTATCAAGTGGTATCAGTTTTCAGGTTGCTCGGTGAGAATTTCCAGTTTCCCCTAGATTAGATTTATTTTCTTACCTATTGTCCAAGAAAAAGCCACAAAAAAGTTAGATCTATTCATCCTTTTGTCCAACGACCAGACCAAGACCGCTTACGGATTCCCACCACTATCAATACTTCATATATATTCGCAATATTCAGATTGCATCAAATTGACTTAATTCCCGGTGCATCGCTACCCAACCGTGCACCATACCGTACCAATCCAGAGGAGACGAAGGAGATTATGCGTCAAGTACAGGAGCTGCTCGACAAAGGTTATATACGCGAATCTCTTAGTCCTTGTGCTGTTCCTATTATACTCGTGCCTAAAAAGGATGGTACGTCGCGTATGTGTGTTGATTGTAGAGGCATTAATAATATTACTATTCGTTATCGTCATCCTATTCCTAGGCTCGATGATATGCTTGATGAATTGAGTGGCTCTACAATATTCTCCAAAGTTGATTTGCGTAGTGGATACCATCAAATTCGTATGAAATTGGGAGATGAATGGAAAACTGCATTTAAAACTAAGTTTGGTTTATATGAGTGGTTAGTCATGCCTTTTGGGTTAACTAATGCACCTAGTACTTTCATGAGACTAATGAACGAAGTTTTACGTGCTTTCATTGGACGATTTGTGGTGGTCTATTTTGATGATATACTGATTTATAGCAAATCTTTGGAAGAACATTTGGAACATTTATGTGCTGTTTTTCTTGCTCTACGTGATGCACGTTTGTTTGGTAACCTTGGGAAGTGCACCTTTTGCACCGACCGAGTATCTTTTCTTGGCTATGTTGTTACTCCACAGGGAATTGAAGTTGATAAAGCCAAGATTGAAGCTATTGAGAGTTGGCCGCAGCCCAAAACGGTCACACAAGTGCGGAGTTTTCTTGGACTCGCTGGTTTCTATAGGCGTTTTGTGAGAGATTTTAGCACCATTGCTGCACCTCTCAACGAGCTTACAAAGAAGGATGTGCCTTTTGTTTGGGGTACCGCACAGGAAGAAGCCTTCACGGTATTGAAAGATAAGTTGACACATGCTCCTTTACTCCAACTTCCTGATTTTAATAAGACTTTTGAGCTTGAATGTGATGCTAGTGGCATTGGATTAGGAGGTGTGTTATTACAAGATGGCAAACCTGTTGCATACTTTTCTGAAAAATTGAGTGGGACTAGTCTGAATTATTCTACTTATGATAAAGAACTATATGCTCTTGTTCGGACTTTAGAAACATGGCAACATTATTTATGGCCCAAAGAATTTGTTATACATTCTGATCATGAATCTTTGAAACATATTAAAAGTCAAGCTAAACTGAATCGTAGACATGCTAAATGGGTTGAATTCATTGAAACTTTCCCTTATGTCATTAAACACAAGAAGGGTAAAGAAAATGTTATTGCTGATGCATTGTCTCGTCGCTATACTATGCTTTCACAACTTGACTTCAAAATATTTGGTTTGGAGACCATCAAAGATCAATATGTGCATGATGCTGATTTTAAAGATGTATTGCAGAATTGTAAAGAAGGAAGAACCTGGAACAAGTTTGTCGTTAATGATGGATTTGTGTTCCGTGCTAACAAGCTATGCATTCCAGCTAGCTCTCTTCATATTTTGTTGTTGCAGGAGGCGCATGGAGGAGGATTAATGGGACACTTTGGCGTGAAGAAGACGGAGGACGTACTTGCTACACATTTCTTTTGGCCAAAGATGAGACGGGATGTTGAGCGTTTTGTTGCTCGCTGCACTACATGTCAAAAAGCTAAGTCACGACTCAATCCTCATGGTTTATATATGCCTTTGCCTGTACCTAGTGTTCCTTGGGAGGATATATCTATGGACTTTGTTTTAGGTTTACCTCGAACAAAGAAGGGGAGGGATAGCATATTTGTTGTCGTGGATAGATTCTCGAAAATGGCGCACTTTATACCATGTCATAAAAGCGATGATGCTGTTAATGTTGCTGATTTGTTCTTTCGTGAAATTATTCGCTTGCATGGTGTGCCAAATACTATTGTTTCAGATCGTGATACTAAATTTCTTAGCCACTTTTGGAGATGTTTATGTGCTAAGTTGGGGACTAAACTGCTTTTTAGTACTACTTGTCACCCCCAAACTGATGGACAAACTGAAGTAGTCAATAGAACATTGTCTACTATGCTTAGGGCTGTTTTGAAGAATAATAAGAAAATGTGGGAAGACTGCTTGCCTCATATTGAGTTTGCTTATAATCGTTCATTGCATTCTACTACTAAGATGTGCCCTTTTGAAATTGTGTATGGTTTCCTACCTCGTGCACCTATTGATTTGTTGCCTCTTCCATCTTCGGAGAAGGTTAATTTTGATGCTAAACAACGTGCTGAATTGATCTTAAAAATGCATGAGTTAACTAAGGAAAACATTGAGCGTATGAATGCTAAATATAAACTTGCTGGAGATAAGGGTAGAAAACATGTTGTGTTTGCACCTGGAGATCTTGTTTGGTTACATTTGCGTAAGGATAGATTTCCTGATTTGCGCAAATCAAAGCTAATGCCACGTGCCGATGGTCCTTTTAAGGTGTTAGAGAAAATAAATGATAATGCATATAAACTTGAGCTGCCTGCAGATTTTGGGGTTAGTCCCACTTTTAATATTGCAGATTTGAAGCCTTATTTGGGTGAGGAAGATGAGCTTCCGTCGAGGACGACTTCATTTCAAGAAGGGGAGGATGATGAGGACATCAATACAATTATTACACCCACAGGCCCTGCTGCTATACATACTGGACCAATTACTAGAGCTCGCGCACGCCAATTAAATTACCAGGTACTTTCGTTTCTTGCTAATGATTCTAATGTTCATGAGAATATGATGCTGCCTAAATTGGATACATTTGTTTTGCTTACAAATGAAGGGCCTAGCTTTGAGAAGGATGAACATTGGAGCAAGAACAAGCATGGAGATGATGGCATGCGCATGGGGAACAAGAACGGAGTTACAAGTGATGATTTCAGGGCGTTGAAGCCACCATAATGCGTGCATGAAGCCTTGGACGAAATATACAAGATGCTACTTCATAACTTTCGTCCAGAGGCTATTCTAGGTGCTGCGTCACCTTATTATTGGGCCAGGCCCATGTAATTTCGAAATACATAAGTATAGGCTGTTTTTAGAGTCCGTATGTGTGGGGAAACAAGAGATAGGGTTGGTTTCGGACCCCTTTCTCAAGGGCCACGAAATTCCCCCCTCTTCCTCCATATATACAGCCCTTAGGGCGTCGTTTAGACTTTGGGTTTTGTTTAGATTAAAAGTTCGCCATAGCTGCAACTTCGCGTACTTCGTTTGTGTTCAGCGACCAGACAAAGGCGTCACAGAACCCCACCTTGATCAATAAAGCTTTCATCTTATATTCGCAATATCCAGATTGCAATCTCAGTTTCTTGCCTGTTCTTCGTTTGCTCGCAGGAAACAGACCCTCGTGGTCAGGTTGATCGTGCTCCGGCGTGGTCGATAACCTCTCGGAGTTGGTTTAGCGATTGCTAAGGCGCGACGTCCTCGCACGTTCGTAGTCGGATCGTCAAAGTCGACTTCCATCAAAGCGATATTCATCATCTCATCGAAAGACGGGACACCTTTGCCTCTATCAAGTGGTATCAGTTTTCAGGTTGCTCGGTGAGAATTTCCAGTTTCCCCTAGATTAGATTTATTTTCTTACCTATTGTCCAAGAAAAAGCCACAAAAAAGTTAGATCTATTCATCCTTTTGTCCAACGACCAGACCAAGACCGCTTACGGATTCCCACCACTATCAATACTTCATATATATTCGCAATATTCAGATTGCATCAAATTGACTTAATTCCCGGTGCATCGCTACCCAACCGTGCACCATACCGTACCAATCCAGAGGAGACGAAGGAGATTATGCGTCAAGTACAGGAGCTGCTCGACAAAGGTTATATACGCGAATCTCTTAGTCCTTGTGCTGTTCCTATTATACTCGTGCCTAAAAAGGATGGTACGTCGCGTATGTGTGTTGATTGTAGAGGCATTAATAATATTACTATTCGTTATCGTCATCCTATTCCTAGGCTCGATGATATGCTTGATGAATTGAGTGGCTCTACAATATTCTCCAAAGTTGATTTGCGTAGTGGATACCATCAAATTCGTATGAAATTGGGAGATGAATGGAAAACTGCATTTAAAACTAAGTTTGGTTTATATGAGTGGTTAGTCATGCCTTTTGGGTTAACTAATGCACCTAGTACTTTCATGAGACTAATGAACGAAGTTTTACGTGCTTTCATTGGACGATTTGTGGTGGTCTATTTTGATGATATACTGATTTATAGCAAATCTTTGGAAGAACATTTGGAACATTTACGTGCTGTTTTTATTGCTCTACGTGATGCACGTTTGTTTGGTAACCTTGGGAAGTGCACCTTTTGCACCGACCGTGATGAGGACATCAATACAATTATTACACCCACAGTCCCTGCTGCTATACATACTGGACCAATTACTAGAGCTCGCGCACGCCAATTAAATTACCAGGTACTTTCGTTTCTTGCTAATGATTCTAATGTTCATGAGAATATGATGCTGCCTAAATTGGATACATTTGTTTTGCTTACAAATGAAGGGCCTAGCTTTGAGAAGGATGAACATTGGAGCAAGAACAAGCATGGAGATGATGGCATGCGCATGGGGAACAAGAACGGAGTTACAAGTGATGATTTCAGGACGTTGAAGCCACCATAATGCGTGCATGAAGCCTTGGACGAAATATACAAGATGCTACTTCATAACTTTCGTCCAGAGGCTATTCTAGGTGCTGCGTCACCTTATTATTGGGCCAGGCCCATGTAATTTCGAAATACATAAGTATAGGCTGTTTTTAGAGTCCGTATGTGTGGGAAAACAAGAGATAGGGTTGGTTTCGGACCCCTTCCTCAAGGGCCACGAAGTTCCCCCCCCTCTTCCTCCATATATACAGCCCTTAGGGCGTCGTTTAGACTTTGGGTTTTGTTTAGATTAAAAGTTCGCCATAGCTGCAACTTCGCGTACTTCGTTTGTGTTCAGCGACCAGACAAAGGCGTCACAGAACCCCACCTTGATCAATAAAGCTTTCATCTTATATTCGCAATATCCAGATTGCAATCTCAGTTTCTTGCCTGTTCTTCGTTTGCTCGCAGGAAACAGACCCTCGTGGTCAGGTTGATCGTGCTCCGGCGTGGTCGATAACCTCTCGGAGTTGGTTTAGCGATTGCTAAGGCGCGACGTCCTCGCACGTTCGTAGTCGGATCGTCAAAGTCGACTTCCATCAAAGCGATATTCATCATCTCATCGAAAGACGGGACACCTTTGCCTCTATCACCTCCTGCAACAACAAAAGACGAAGAGAGCTAGCTGGAATGCATAGCTTGTTAGCACGGAACACAAATCCATCATTAACGACAAACTTGTTCCAGGTTCTTCCTTCTTTACAATTCTGCAATACATCTTTAAAATCAGCATCATGCACATATTGATCTTTGATGGTCTCCAAACCAAATATTTTGAAGTCAAGCTGTGAAAGCATAGTATAGCGACGAGACAATGCATCAGCAATAACATTTTCTTTACCCTTCTTGTGTTTAATGACATAAGGGAAAGTTTCAATGAATTCAACCCATTTAGCATGTCTACGATTCAGTTTAGCTTGACTTTTAATATGTTTCAAAGATTCATGATCAGAATGTATAACAAATTCTTTGGGCCATAAATAATGTTGCCATGTTTCTAAAGTCCGAACAAGAGCATATAGTTCTTTATCATAAGTAGAATAATTCAGACTAGGCCCACTCAATTTTTCAGAAAAGTATGCAACAGGTTTACCATCTTGTAATAACACACCTCCTAATCCAATTCCACTAGCATCACATTCAAGCTCAAAAGTCTTACTAAAATCAGGAAGTTGGAGTAAAGGAGCATGTGTCAACTTATCTTTCAATACCGTGAAGGCTTCTTCCTGTGCGGTACCCCAAACAAAAGGCACATCCTTCTTTGTAAGCTCGTTGAGAGGTGCAGCAATGGTGCTAAAATCTCTCACAAAACGCCTATAGAAACCAGCGAGTCCAAGAAAACTCCGCACTTGTGTGACCGTTTTGGGCTGCGGCCAACTCTCAATAGCTTCAATCTTGGCTTTATCAACTTCAATTCCCTGTGGAGTAACAACATAGCCAAGAAAAGATACTCGGTCGGTGCAAAAGGTGCACTTCCCAAGGTTACCAAACAAACGTGCATCACGTAGAGCAAGAAAAACAGCACGTAAATGTTCCAAATGTTCTTCCAAAGATTTGCTATAAATCAGTATATCATCAAAATAGACCACCACAAATCGTCCAATGAAAGCACGTAAAACTTCGTTCATTAGTCTCATGAAAGTACTAGGTGCATTAGTTAACCCAAAAGGCATGACTAACCACTCATATAAACCAAACTTAGTTTTAAATGCAGTTTTCCATTCATCTCCCAATTTCATACGAATTTGATGGTATCCACTACGCAAATCAACTTTGGAGAATATTGTAGAGCCACTCAATTCATCAAGCATATCATCGAGCCTAGGAATAGGATGACGATAACGAATAGTAATATTATTAATGCCTCTACAATCAACACACATACGCGACGTACCATCCTTTTTAGGCACGAGTATAATAGGAACAGCACAAGGACTAAGAGATTCGCGTATATAACCTTTGTCGAGCAGCTCCTGTACTTGACGCATAATCTCCTTCGTCTCCTCTGGATTGGTACGGTATGGTGCACGGTTGGGTAGCGATGCACCGGGAATTAAGTCAATTTGATGCAATCTGAATATTGCGAATATATATGAAGTATTGATAGTGGTGGGAATCCGTAAGCGGTCTTGGTCTGGTCGTTGGACAAAAGGATGAATAGATCTAACTTTTTTGTGGCTTTTTCTTGGACAATAGGTAAGAAAATAAATCTAATCTAGGGGAAACTGGAAATTCTCACCGAGCAACCTGAAAACTGATACCACTTGATAGAGGCAAAGGTGTCCCGTCTTTCGATGAGATGATGAATATCGCTTTGATGGAAGTCGACTTTGACGATCCGACTACGAACGTGCGAGGACGTCGCGCCTTAGCAATCGCTAAACCAACTCCGAGAGGTTATCGACCACGCCGGAGCACGATCAACCTGACCACGAGGGTCTGTTTCCTGCGAGCAAACGAAGAACAGGCAAGAAACTGAGATTGCAATCTGGATATTGCGAATATAAGATGAAAGCTTTATTGATCAAGGTGGGGTTCTGTGACGCCTTTGTCTGGTCGCTGAACACAAACGAAGTACGCGAAGTTGCAGCTATGGCGAACTTTTAATCTAAACAAAACCCTCAGTCTAAACGACGCCCTAAGGGCTGTATATATGGAGGAAGAGGGGGGAATTTCGTGGCCCTTGAGGAAGGGGTCCGAAACCAACCCTATCTCTTGTTTCCCCACACATACGGACTCTAAAAACAGCCTATACTTATGTATTTCGAAATTACATGGGCCTGGCCCAATAATAAGGTGACGCAGCACCTAGAATAGCCTCTGGACGAAAGTTATGAAGTAGCATCTTGTATATTTCGTCCAAGGCTCCATGCACGCATTATGGTAGCTTCAACGTCCTGAAATCATCACTTGTAACTCCGTTCTTGTTCCCCATGCGCATGCCATCATCTCCATGCTTGTTCTTGCTCCAATGTTCATCCTTCTCAAAGCTAGGCCCTTCATTTGTAAGCAAAACAAATGTATCCAATTTAGGCAGCATCATATTCTCATGAACATTAGAATCATTAGCAAGAAACGAAAGTACCTGGTAATTTAATTGGCGTGCGCGAGCTCTAGTAATTGGTCCAGTATGTATAGCAGCAGGGCCTGTGGGTGTAATAATTGTATTGATGTCCTCATCATCCTCCCCTTCTTGAAATGAAGTCGTCCTCGACGGAAGCTCATCTTCCTCACCCAAATAAGGCTTCAAATCTACAATATTAAAAGTGGGACTAACCCCAAAATCTGCAGGCAGCTCAAGTTTATATGCATTATCATTTATTTTCTCTAACACCTTAAAAGGACCATCAGCACGTGGCATTAGCTTTGATTTGCGCAAATCAGGAAATCTATCCTTACGCAAATGTAACCAAACAAGATCTCCAGGTGCAAACACAACATGTTTTCTACCCTTATCTCCAGCAAGTTTATATTTAGCATTCATACGCTCAATGTTTTCCTTAGTTAACTCATGCATTTTTAAGATCAATTCAGCACGTTGTTTAGCATCAAAATTAACCTTCTCCGAAGATGGAAGAGGCAACAAATCAATAGGTGCACGAGGTAGGAAACCATACACAATTTCAAAAGGGCACATCTTAGTAGTAGAATGCAATGAACGATTATAAGCAAACTCAATATGAGGCAAGCATTCTTCCCACATTTTCTTATTATTCTTCAAAACAGCCCTAAGCATAGTAGACAATGTTCTATTGACTACTTCATTTTGTCCATCAGTTTGGGGGTGACAAGTAGTACTAAAAAGCAGTTTAGTCCCCAACTTAGCCCATAAACATCTCCAAAAGTGGCTAAGAAATTTAGTATCACGATCGGAAACAATAGTATTTGGCACACCATGCAAGCGAATAATTTCACGAAAGAACAAATCAGCAACATTAACAGCATCATCGCTTTTATGACATGGTATAAAGTGTGCCATTTTCGAGAATCTATCCACGACAACAAATATGCTATCCCTCCCCTTCTTTGTTCGAGGTAAACCTAAAACAAAGTCCATAGATATATCCTCCCAAGGAACACTAGGTACAGGCAAAGGCATATATAAACCATGAGGATTGAGTCGTGACTTAGCTTTTTGACATGTAGTGCAGCGAGCAACAAAACGCTCAACATCCCGTCTCATCTTTGGCCAAAAGAAATGTGTAGCAAGTACGTCCTCTGTCTTCTTCACGCCAAAGTGTCCCATTAATCCTCCGCCATGCGCCTCCTGATGAGGACATCAATACAATTATTACACCCACAGTCCCTACTGCTATACATACTGGACCAATTACTAGAGCTCGCGCACGCCAATTAAATTACCAGGTACTTTCGTTTCTTGCTAATGATTCTAATGTTCATGAGAATATGATGCTGCCTAAATTGGATACATTTGTTTTGCTTACAAATGAAGGGCCTAGCTTTGAGAAGGATGAACATTGGAGCAAGAACAAGCATGGAGATGATGGCATGCGCATGGGGAACAAGAACGGAGTTACAAGTGATGATTTCAGGACGTTGAAGCCACCATAATGCGTGCATGAAGCCTTGGACGAAATATACAAGATGCTACTTCATAACTTTCGTCCAGAGGCTATTCTAGGTGCTGCGTCACCTTATTATTGGGCCAGGCCCATGTAATTTCGAAATACATCAGTATAGGCTGTTTTTAGAGTCCGTATGTGTGGGGAAACAAGAGATAGGGTTGGTTTCGGACCCCTTCCTCAAGGGCCACGAAATTCCCCCCTCTTCCTCCATATATACAGCCCTTAGGGCGTCGTTTAGACTTTGGGTTTTGTTTAGATTAAAAGTTCGCCATAGCTGCAACTTCGCGTACTTCGTTTGTGTTCAGCGACCAGACAAAGGCGTCACAGAACCCCACCTTGATCAATAAAGCTTTCATCTTATATTCGCAATATCCAGATTGCAATCTCAGTTTCTTGCCTGTTCTTCGTTTGCTCGCAGGAAACAGACCCTCGTGGTCAGGTTGATCGTGCTCCGGCGTGGTCGATAACCTCTCGGAGTTGGTTTAGCGATTGCTAAGGCGCGACGTCCTCGCACGTTCGTAGTCGGATCGTCAAAGTCGACTTCCATCAAAGCGATATTCATCATCTCATCGAAAGACGGGACACCTTTGCCTCTATCATGTAGGGAAATCTTGCGACTTCATGGAGTGCCAAAGACGATTGTCTCAGACCGCGATGTCAAGTTCTTGAGTTACTTTTGGAAGACTTTATGCGCCAAGCTCGGAATCAAGCTACTATTCTCCATGGCATACCCTCCCCAAACCGACGGCCAAACGGAGGTGACGAACCATACACTCTCCACTCTACTACGTGTGTTGATAAAGAAGAACATCAAGGAGTGGGAGGAGTGCTTACCTATCACCGAGTACGCCTACAACCATGCAAGACATTCGACTACCGGCAAGTCCCCTTTCGAGGTCGTCTACGGCTTCAACCCGTGATCCCCATTGGACATTCTTGCTCTACCACTACAAGAACGCATCAACATGGACGTGAGTACCCGAGTGAGCTACCTAAAGAAGATGCATGAAGATACATGGCACACCATCGAGCGCCAAGTACAACAACTCGCGACCAAGCTCAATGTCAACAAGCAACTCATGATATTCAACATTGGAGATCTTGTGTGGCTACACCTTCGCAAGGACCGTTTCCCTACCGAACGCAAGTCCAAACTTCTACCACGAGCCGATGGACCCTTCAAGGTGCTAGCACGCTACAACAACAACGCTTACAAGATCGACCTCCCGCGCGACAAGTACAACGTGAGCGACGTCTTCAACATCAAGGATCTTTCGCCCTACCATGGTGATGAAGATTTCGATCCGAGGTCGGGTCTTTCTCAAGGGAGGGGATATGATGGCGAGCATCCCTCGATTATCCCCATGGACGCATCTACACCTCCAACGACACCACTTGGACCAATGACAAGAGCTAGAGCGAAGTCTATCGAAGATAAGGTGAACTCGCTCCTTTCCGAACTACCAATTTCTACGCATGAGACATGACTGCTACCTCAAGCGGAAACACTATGTGTGATCAGGTACTAAGGGGCAAGCCACAGAACATCTACATACAACGGACAAGATGGCGAGGACGCCAAGCGCGAAGGTCAAGAAGAAGAGCTGCCACGGAAGCTACAGGCTTCGGACGACCGGCCCAGCCCGAACGTCCGACCCTTGGAGGTCACAACAGCTCAAGGAACTCAGGCCTGCAAATGCTACAGCGACCGGACGACCGTCCAGGACCGGACATCCGACACCTTCCAGGCTCCGGATGATCGAACGCCTCCGGACGACCGACGCTACTCCAACAGAATGAAATTAGCGAAAGTCCGAGGAAGACCGGGCGACCGGACGACCGGACACCTACGGACGTCCGATGCCGTGGCAACAGAACATAATCTACGGACATCCGAAGATCTACGGACGTCCGGACCTCCTCATGAGGACATCAATACCATTGTTACACCCACAACCCCTACTGCTATACATACTGGACCAATTACTAGAGCTCGCGCACGCCAATTGAATTATCAGGTACTTTCGTTTCTTAGTAACGATTCTAATGTTCATGAGAATATGATGCTGCCTAAATTGGATACATTTGTTTTGCTTACAAATGAAGGGCCTAGCTTGGACAAGAAAGATAAACCTTGGAGCAAGTTCAAGCATGGAGATGATGGCATGCGCAAGGGGAACAAGAACGGAGTTACAAGTGATGATTCCAGGACTTTGAAGCCACCATAATGACTGCATGAAGCCTTGGACGAAATATACAAGATGCCACTTCATAAATTTCATCCAGAGGCTATTCTAGGTGCTGCATAACCTTATTTTTGGGCCAGGCCCATGTAATTTCGAAATACTTGATTATAGGCAGTTTTTAGAGTCGGTATGTGTGGGGAAACAAGAGTTAGGGTTGGTTTCGGACCCCTCCTCCAAGGGCCACGTAATTCCCCCCTCTCTCCTCCATATATACAGCCCTTAGGACATCGTTAAGACTTTGGGTTTTGTTTAGATTTAAAGTTCGCCATAGCTGCAACTTCGCATACTTCGTTTGTGTTCAACGACCACACAAAGGCGTCACAGAACCCCACCTTCATTAATAAAGCTTTCCTCTTTTATTCGCACTATCCATATTGCAATCTCAGTTTCTTGCTTGTTCTTCGTTTGCTCGCAGGAAATAGACCCTCGTGGTCAGGTTGATCGTGCTCCGGCATGGTCAATAACCCCTCGGAAGTTGGTTTAGCGATTGCTAAGGCACGATGTCTTCGCACGTTCGTAGTCGGATCGTCAAATTCCACTCCCACAGAAAACGATTGCTATCTCATCGAAACATCGGGACACCTTCGCCTCTATCAAGTGGTATCAGATTTCCAGGTTGCTCGGTGAGATTTTCCAATTTTTCGTAGTTTAGATCGAGTCTGTTCTTCATACCTATAGTCCATGAAAAAGCCAAAAACTAGGGTTAGTTCATCATATCCGAACCAATCTGAGCCTTTGCATAGTCTTTTCAGTATTTTGCTTTGTTGAATTTGCGGTTGCATCGTCGTGTCTAGTTGCTGGTCTTAGAGTCTAGTCTTTTAGAGTTTCGAGTTCTGGTCATAAGTTGTCACGCCACCCCTGCACCATCATCATCGGCCCTGCCATCTACCACCACCGCTTATCCGCCGCCGATCCATCTCCATATACCATCACCAATCCGTATCCATATACCACCACCAATCCGTATCCATATACCACCACCGCTGCCCTATCCTACCACCATATATCCACCACCAATCCGAGTTACTTTCATATTAGGTTTGTTTTCGAGGTCCGTCTAATTTCCGATTCGTGTTTCCTTGCCTGAGTAGGTTTCGGAAAAAGAAAGTCTGGAGACCCCCGGGCAGTTTTTAGGCCAAAATTTTCGCAGGCAAAAATAGTTTTCCCTATCCTATTTTTAGCCTTTTCCGAGTCTTTTGAGCCACGTGCCATCATAGTGATTTTTCACAAAAAAAAGAGAAGCGCAAAAAAAAAACAGAGCGAAAAAACTTCCAGAGTGTGCTTTTTCCTTGTGTACGTGCAGCGCCGTGATTTTGTTAGTGTTCTAGGCTCGCGTCTCTAGCACGTTCTAGCCTAGGAGCAGCACAGTACCGTCGTTGAGCGTTTATTCAACTTTGCATCTCTGAATTGATTATTTGATGAGGACATAACTACTTGGATACGACCAAAAATATTGCATACATGCATATTTGTCAGGTGATTTCTAGTGCAAACTATTCAATAATCTATTTATGTTATCCAGAACAAAAATACTTCACACACTTTTGTGTTTTGTCTAATTGCAGGTGTATGGGACATTTGTACAATCCACATATGAAGATAAGGCAAAAGGAGAAGTTTAGGTTCTGTTCAAAAAGTCCTCTCACGTCACTTTTGGGCCAAGAGAAGATAGAGTCCAAGTCTCTCACGTTCTGGATTCAGATTCGGACTGCACAGACATACCTGACTCAAAACGCCAACAACTTTTTCATACGGACTCCGAATTGGGTGAATCTTTTTTTGTTGGAATGTAGATTTCGTCCTCTTTCCAACCCAATTGGATTCACCTTTAAATTCGTCCAGAGCGTTGAGATATGTACGAAACAATCTGACGCTGCAGCAGAATCCGAGTCAAACAACAATTCCAAAGGTGTTGCGTCACCTCCACTTGGGCCCATGAGCCTTGTACGACCTAGGGTTGATTTTAGGCTGCCTTGGGACGTCCTCCCACCTCCTTGGCCGCCACCCCTTGCTCCTATATAAGCAGATTCATCTAGTAGCTTTTTCCTGGGGATTTGTTTAGTTAAAAGTTAGCCAACGCAACTTCGTGTACTTCGTTTGTGTCCAACGACTAGACCAAGACTGCTTTCGGACCCCCACCATTATCAATACTTCATCCATATTCGCAATATTCAGATTGCTTCATCATATTCTTGCATGTTCTTCGATTGCTTGTAGGAATAGACCTTCGTGGTCAGGCTGATCGTGCTTCCAGCATCGTCAGTAACCTCGGGAGATTGATTTAGCGATTGCTAAGGCGCAACGTCGTGCACGTTTGTAGTCGGATCGTCAAAGTCGTCTCCACCAAATCGATAGTTATCATCTCATCGAAAGATCGGGACACCCTCGCCTCTATCAAGTGGTATCAGTTTTCAGGTTGCTCAGTGAGAATTTCCAGTTATCCCTAGGTTAGATTTATTTTCTTACCTATTGTCCAAGAAAAAGCCACAAAAAAAGTTAGATCTATTCATCCTTTGTCCAAGCCAGTCCGAGCCTTTGCAGTTTTCTTTTCATTGTTTGCATTATTGAATTATCGGTTGCATCGTCGTGTCGAGTTGCTGGTCTTAGTGTCTAGTTCCTTTAGAGTTTCGAGTTCTGTTCACATTAGTCACGCCGCCGCTGCATCATTATTCCTTCCGCTGTCCACCATCTCATTCATCAGTTTCCACCACGTGCTACCCACCGTTCATTGTCTTCATCATAGTTGAGGTTGTTCACATTTTCGTATGATCCAATCTGCATCTTATCTATTTTGTTTTGGAAAGAGGGAGAAAAAAAAAGAGAAAAAAAAGAGAGAAAAAAAAGTTTAGAAAAAAAGAGAGAAAGAAAAAGAAAAAAAGTGTGAGGAAAAAAAAAGAGAAGAAAAAAACAAAATTTGGATCTATCTAGACTCAATGTCGTAGTTGAATTCGGATTGGAATCTGTTTTGTGCACCGTTCAGTAAAACAGGCATAACTTCCTCATACGAAGTCAGTTTTGGCTCAACGAGTACTCAAATGAAAGCTAGCGACGAGCCGCATCTAAATAGTTGCAGAGACTAGTTCACTATTGGACACCTCAAAATCGGCTTCTAAATAGGTCTTTTTGCCCTCCGA
This sequence comes from Triticum aestivum, assembly GCF_018294505.1. NCBI lineage: Eukaryota > Viridiplantae > Streptophyta > Magnoliopsida > Poales > Poaceae > Triticum > Triticum aestivum. The sequence continues at coordinate 243,947,018 of NC_057802.1, read as the reverse complement.
AGTTCGTGGACAAAGCTTATTCCAGTTTTTCAGGCCAGTTTTAGAATTTTTTGACTCCTCATATAAATTCGGAATTCAGTGATTCTTTTTGCATTGGAAAGCTTGAGTTAGTAGCATTCTTTGAAAAAATTTATCAGAAAATTGGCTCAAACTTTTCAAGAGGAAAGTTGGAGAGAGAGTTGTTGTATATCCTGCTTGGCAGTTGTTTTTCATCATTATATTTACTGCCGTTGTGATCTTCACTTATATCTTCCTGTCCAGAGCTACTTAGTATCCTTCATTGATGCTAGTTGTGCTACGTCGTGACCTCATTAGTGTTCTAGGCTCGCGTCTCTAGTCCGGTCTAGCCTAGGACCAGCACAGTACCGTCGTTGAGCGTTTATTCAACATTGCATCTCTGAATTGATTATTGCTAATATTTTGCTACCATATATAGCCAACCCAGCTCCACATATTTCTGCACCGTGTATACGTACGTTTCCCTGGCAATCGCTTTACACAACCTTCAGAGTTATTTGACACCGCTAGTTGCCTGTCACCACCTGCTGCTTGGTAAGAACTTCTAAGATATTGATATTTGCTTTACTGTGAGCGCTTTACCACCACATCCTAGTAGTTCATAGGAACATTATTCTTGAATTTTGTTCCTTGTTTCTACTAATCATGACAGGATCTAGAGTCAATTCATGGGGTTTGTCGATCGTGGGAGACGTGCCATCACCTATGCAAATACCATAACCGTCACGAGAAGTGCACAAACATCCAAATGCACATGATGAGGTTAATGTTTCGATACCACCATTTAATGGCCGTTTTAGACCTGCTTTATATATTGAATGGGAGTTTGACATAAATAATATATTTGCTTCCAATAATTTTGATGTACGTAAAAAAGTTAAGGTTGCGGTTGGTTCTTTCACTGGTTATGCTGTAGTTTGGTGGAGTGAATATTGTCGGTTGCACCCTAATGATATACCTACTACTTGGGATGATTTGAAACTTGCCATGCGACATACATTCATTCCCGCTTATTATACTCGTGACATGATTACAAAGTTGCAACATTTAAAACAAGGTAGTGACACCGTAACGAAATATTATGATACTTTACAAACTACCTTGCTGCATTCCTCTTTAGCAGAAAGTGAAGAAGATTTTATGGATAGATTTTGAGGAGGATTAAATCGTGACATTTAGGAGATACTAATTCATGAAGAGTGTTATCCTATGGACCATTTGTTTCATCTTGCTTGCAAAGCTGAACAGGAAATAAAATGACGTGTTGCCCACAAGGAGAACAAGCACGAGATGCACATTCCAAGAGTTGATACGGTTGTCCCTTCCACTGCTAGGCATACTATGACAACCACATCCGTTGTTGTGAGGACTACATCACCTCCACCATGTGACACATCATCACCGAGAGTGCCTACATCAGCTGAGTTGATCATAAGAAGTAATGACAAAGATACTAATCTTCCACCTCCACATGAGTATGATGAATGTCTTGTCAATTTAAATGCACCATGCGGTGAGCTACCCACTACTTTGATCACACCAGCTACTTCAGAGGACTATGTTGATGATTTGACTTTGCCATGTGATCAAACAATTTTGAGTGAACCCATTGAATTAACTATCGATGCAAAAGAATCAAGTGAATCAGGGAATAAATCAGATTTGGATCAAATATGTTTGAAAATAATTGTGCCAATGTTTAATCATTTTGATATGACCTCTAATCTTGGTGATGGTTCATCAATGTTGGGATGGTTTAATTATAAGCATTGTCAATCTTTTGATATGAATAAGAGCTTCACTTATATGTGCAAACTGAGTTGCAATATTTTCATGCCTTTGACTTCTTGTGATAATATATTGGCTTTACAATTCACGACTTTTGAAGGGTGCTTTTGTATAACTATGTCACATGTGCACCAAATGAGATCAGTAAAAACGGATGACATATACATATACAACGTGTACCCCATGTCTCTTGTGTTAGCCAGATTTCAGATTAAGCAACGCCGAGGACGGCTTTGTTTTCAAGAAGGGGAGGATGATGAGGACATAACTACCTTGGATACGACCAAAAATATTGCATACATGCATATTTGTCAGGTGATTTCTAGTGCAAACTATTCAATAATCTATTTATGTTATCCAGAACAAAAATACTTCACACACTTTTGTGTTTTGTCTAATTGCAGGTGTATGGGACATTTGTATAATCCACATATGAAGATAAGGCAAAAGGAGAAGTTTAGGTTCTGTTCAAAAAGTCCTCTCACATCACTTTTGGGCCAAGAGAAGATAGAGTCCAAGTCTCTCATGTTCTGGATTCAGATTCGGACTGCACAGACATACCTGACTCAAAACGCCAACAACTTTTTCATATGGACTCCGAATTGGGTGATTCTTTTTTTGTTGGAAAGTAGATTTCGTCCTCTTTCCAATCCAATTGGATTCACCTTTAAATTCGTCCAGAGCGTTGAGATATGGACGAAACAATCTGACGCTGCAGCAGAATCCGAGTCAAACAACAATTCCAAAGGTGTTGCATCACCTCCACTTGGGCCCATGAGCCTTGTACGACCTAGGGTTGGTTTTAGGCTGCCTTGGGACGTCCTCCCACCTCCTTGGCCGCCACCCCTTGCTCCTATATAAGTTGATCCATCTAGTAGCTTTCTCCTGGGGATTTGTTTAGTTAAAAGTTAGCCAACGCAACTTCGTGTACTTCGTTTGTGTCGAACGACCAGACCAAGACCGCTTTCGGGTCCCCACCATTATCAATACTTCATCCATATTCGCAATATTCAGATTGATTCATCATATTCTTGCATGTTCTTCGATTGCTTGCAGGAATAGACCTACGTGGTCAGGCTGATCATGCTTCCAGCATCGTCAGTAACCTTGGGAGATTGATTTAGCGATTGCTAAGGCGCAACGTCGTGCACGTTTGTAGTCGGATCGTCAAAGTCGTCTCCATCAAATCGATAGTTATCATCTCATCGAAAGATCGGGACACCCTCGCCTCTATCATTATTGCTGACGTTTTTTTTGCTACCATATTATAAGCCTTCCCAGCTCCACATACATCTACAACGTGCGTTTGACTCTCCCTGGGAATCGCTCTATCCAAGATTTGAGAGTGTTGACTACAACGGTTGCCGTTCACCACCTGCTGCTGGGTAAGAACTGGTAAGAATTTGAGATCTGCTTGACGGATTTGTGACACCCCACCACCGCCATTTTCTAGTAGTCTGTAGGATCATATTCTTGTTTGTTTCTATTGCTGCTAACCATGCAGGATCACAACCCGACGAGATTGACTGGGAGAACATGATGAACAAAGAGTTACATGATAAGTTTCAGCAAATGATGAGTGGACAGGTGGAAGATGTGCTAAACAGATTTGAAGAGGCCATGGAGAAGATAGATGGCATTGAGAAAGCGTTCGAAACAAAGCTCGATAACAGGTTTAATGAATTGCTCGCGTGTCTTTCACAACCACCAGCCGCTGCAGCTGTCGCACCTCTACAACAACAACAACAACGTCGCCTTCCAAATCAAGTGGGACGAGCACAGCGCGTTCCAATTGACCCTCGGCGAAATTCGGGTGCCGCTGTTGATGCTTCTATAGCTCCTGCTGCTACTGCAAAGGTGGAGGACCATTAAGAGGATGGGATTGACCAAAATCAGAACTACGTGCAACCACCAGCACCACCACCACGAGGTCATCCTCATGCATATCATCGCAACGGTAGGGCTGCACCACCTGAGGTACAAGCTCATGACCATCTTCCTAAACTAAAATTGAATATTCCACCATTTGAGGGTAGATATGTTCCTGATATATATCTTACCTGGGAGTTAGAAACTGAACAACGTTTTACATGTTTAGAATATCCTGAGGAGAGACGTGTTCCTGCTGCTGTTTGTGCTTTTACTAGTTTTGCATGTGTTTGGTGGTCTGAACATTGTAGATGATGAGGACATGACTACCTTGGATACGACCAAAAATATTGCATACATGCATATTTGTCAGGTGATCTCTAGTGCAAATTATTCAATAATCTATTTATGTTATCCAGAACAAAAATACTTCACACACTTTTGTGTTTTGTCTAATTGCAGGTGTATGGGACATTTGTACAATCCACATATGAAGATAGGGGAAAAGGAGAAGTTTAGGTTCTGTTCAAAAAGTCCTCTCACGTCACTTTTGGGCCAAGAGAAGATAGAGTCCAAGTCTCTCACGTTCTGCATTCAGATTCGGACTGCACAGACATACCTGACTCAAAACGCCAACAACTTTTTCATACGGACTCCGAATTGGGTGATTCTTTTTTGCTTGGAAAGTAGATTTCGTCCTCTTTCCAACCCAACTGGATTCACATTTAAATTCGTCCGGAGCGTTGAGATATGGACGAAACAATCTGACGCTGCAGCAGAATCTGAGTCAAACAACAAGTCCAAAGGTGTTGCATCACCTCCACTTGGGCCCATGAGCCTTGTACGACCTAGGGTTGGTTTTAGGCTGCCTTGGGACGTCCTCCCACCTCCTTGGCCTCCACCCCTTGCTCCTATATAAGTAGATCCATCTAGTAGGTTTTTGCTTGGGATTTGTTTAGTTAAAAGTTAGCCATTGCAACTTCGTGTACTTCGTTTGTGTCCAGCGATCAAACCAAGACCGCTTACGGATCCCCACCTTTATCAATACTTCATCCATATTTGCAATATTCAGATTGCTTTTATCATATTCTTGCTTGGTCTTCGATTGCATGCAGTAATAGACCATCGTGGTCAGGCTGATCGTGCTTCCGGCATCGTCGGTAACCTCACGGAGATTGGTTTAGCGATTGCTAAGGCGCAACGTAGTGCACGTTTGTAGTCGGATCGTCAAAGTCGACTTCCTCCAAAATGATAGCCACCATCTCATCGAAAGACGGGACACCTTTGCCTCTATCAAGTGGTATCAGTTTTCAGGTTGCTCGGTGAGAATTTCCAGTTTCCCCTAGTTTAGATTTATTTTCTTCCCTATTGTCCAAGAAAAAGCCACAAAAAAGTTAGATCTATTCATCCTTTTGTCCAAGCCAGTCCGAGCCTTTGCAATTTTCTTTTCATTGTTTGCATTATTGAATTATCGGTTGCATCGTCGTGTCGAGTTGCTGGTCTTAGTGTTTAGTTCGTTTAGAGTTTCGAGTTCTGTTCACATTATTCACGTCGCCGCTGCATCGTTATCCCTTCCGCTGTCCACCACACCATCCATCAATTTCCACCATGTGCTACCCATAGTTCATTGTCACAATCATAGTTGAGGTCGTTCACATCTTCGCTTGATCCAATCTGCATCTTATCTAGTTTGTCTTGGAAAGAGGGAGAGAAAAAAAAGACAGAAAAAAAAGAGAGAAAAAAAGAAGTCAGAGAAAAAAAAAAGAGAAAGAAAAAGAAAAAAGTGTGAGGAAAAAAAAGAGAAAGAAAAAACAAAATTCGGATCTATCTAGACTCAATCTCGTAGTTGAATTCGGATTGAAATCTGTTTTGTGCACTGTTCAGTAAAACAGGCATAACTTCCTCATACGAAGTCCGTTTTGGCTCCGCGAGTACTCAAATGAAAGCTAGCGACGAGCCGCATCTAAATAGTTGCAGAGACTAGTTCAATATTTGACACCTCAAAATCGTCTTCTAAATAGGTCTTTTTGCCCACCGAAGTTCGCGGATACAGCTTATTCCAGTTTTTTAAGCCAGTTCCAGAATTCTTTGACTCCTCATATCAACTCGGAATTGAGTGATTCTTTTTGCATTGGAAAGCTTGAGTTAGTAGCATTATTTGAAAAATTTTATCAGAAAATTGGCTCAAACTTTCAAGAGGAAAGTTGGAGAGAGAGTTGCTGTATATCCTGCTTGGCAGTTGTTTTTCATCATTATCTTTACTGCCGTTGTGATCTTCACTTATATCTTGCTGTCCAGAGCTACTTAGTATCCTTCATTGATGCTAGTTGTGCTACGTCGTGACCTCATTAGTGTTCTAGGCTCGCGTCTCTAGTCCGGTCTAGCCTAGGACCAGCACAGTACCGTCGTTGAGCGTTTATTCAACATTGCATCTCTGAATTGATTATTGCTAATATTTTGCTACCATATATAGCCAACCCAGCTCCACATATTTCTGCACCGTGTATACGTACGTTCCCCTGGCAATCGCTTTACACAACCCTCAGAGTTATTTGACACCGCTGGTTGCCTGTCACTACCTGCTGCTTGATAAGAACTTGTAAGATATTGATATTTGCTTTACTGTGAGCACTTTACAACCACATCCTAGTAGTTCATAGGAACATTATTCTCGAATTTTGTTTCTTGTTTCTACTAATCGTGACAGGTTCCGGAGATAGACGTTCTTGGACAACGGACACATCTTCACCATCACGAGAGTTGGGACAACACACACAAGCACATGGTCAGGTTATCTCTTTACCGTCATTTGAGGGTAGATTTAATCCTGCTATTTATCTAGCTTGGGAGCTTGAAGTAGAACAAGTTTTTAGTCACCATGACTTTTCTGAACTTGAGCGAGTACGAGCTGTCACTAGAGCATTTACTGGTTTTGCTTCTGTTTGGTGGAGTGTGCATTGTAAGAAAAACATTGATAACCAACCCACAACTTGGAAAGATTTGCAAGCTGTAATGAGACAACAATTTTTTCCTCCTTACTATCATCGTGAATTGCTTCGCAAATTGGAACAATTAAAACAAGGCAGTAACACTGTTCATGCTTACTACCAAGAGTTCAAATATTATATGCATCATTGTGACATAGAAGAATCTGTGGATGATACAATGAATAGATTTTTTGGTGGTTTGAACCATGATATTCAGGCACGATTTCAGTATATTCCTCGTTGCATTACTGGTATGTATGTTCGTGCTTGTACCTTTGAGAGACAGTTATAGGAGGATGCATTGGGTGACTACAACAACTACTATTCTAGTTCATGCTCACCACCACCGCTTGGTTCCTCCACCGTTGCACCTACTAGAGCAGCCACACCTCAGATTGTGAGCGCAACATCATGATAGAGGCAAAGGTGTTCCGTCTTTCGATGAGATGATGGATATCGCTTTGATGGAAGTCGACTTTGACGATCCGACTATGAACGTGCGAGGACGTCGCGCCTAAGCAATCGCTAAACCAACTCCGAGAGGTTATTGACCACGCCGGAGCACGATCAACCTGACCACGAGGGTCTGTTTCCTGCGAGCAAACGAAGAACAAGCAAGAAACTGAGATTGCAATCTGGATATTGCGAATATAAGATGAAAGCTTTATTGATCAAGGTGGGGTTCTGTGACGCCTTTGTCTGGTCGTTGAACACAAACGAAGTACGCGAAGTTGCAGCTATGGCGAACTTTTAATCTAAACAAAACCCAAAGTCTAAACGACGCCCTAAGGGCTGTATATATGGAGGAAGAGGGGGGAATTTCGTGGCCCTTGGGGAAGGGGTCCGAAACCAACCCTATCTCTTGTTTCCCCACACATACGGACTCTAAAAATAGCCTATACTCAAGTATTTCGAAATTACATGGGCCTGGCCCAATAATAAGGTGACGCAGCACCTAGAATAGCCTCTGGATGAAAGTTATGAAGTAGCATCTTGTATATTTCGTCCAAGGCTTCATGCACGCATTATGGTGGCTTCAACGTCCTGAAATCATCACTTGTAACTCCGTTCTTGTCCCCCATGGGCATGCCATCATCTCCATGCTTGTTCTTCCTCCAACGTTCATCCTTCTCAAAGCTAGGCCCTTCATTTGTAAGCAAAACAAATGTATCCAATTTAGGCAGCATCATATTCTCATGAACATTAGAATCATTACCAAGAAACGAAAGTACCTGGTAATTTAATTGGCGTGCGCGAGCTCTAGTAATTGGTCCAGTATGTATAGCAGCAGGGGCTGTGGGTGTAACAATGGTATTGATGTCCTCATCATCCTCCCCTTCTTGAAATGAAGTCGTCCTCGACGGAAGCTCATCTCCCTCACCCAAATAAGGCTTCAAATATGCAATGTTAAAAGTGGGACTAACCCCAAAATCTGCAGGCAGCTCAAGTTTATATGCATTATCATTTATTTTCTCTAACACCTTAAAAGGACCATCAGCACGTGGCATTAGCTTTGATTTGCGCAAATCAGGAAATCAATCCTTACACAAATGTAACCAAACAAGATCTCCAGGTGCAAACACAACATGTTTTCTACCCTTATCTCCAGCAAGTTTATATTTAGCATTCATACGCTCAATGTTTTCCTTAGTTAACTCATGCATTTTTAAGATCAATTCAGCACGTTGTTTAGCATCAAAATTAACCTTCTCCGAAGATGGAAGAGGCAACAAATCAATAGGTGCACAAGGTAGGAAACGACACACAATTTCAAAAGGGCACATCTTCGTAGTAGAATGCAATGAACGATTATAAGCAAACTCAACATGAGGCAAGCATTCTTCCCACATTTTCTTATCATTCTTCAAAACAACCCTAAGCATAGTAGACAATGTTCTATTGACTACTTCAGTTTGTCCATCAGTTTGGGGGTGACAAGTAGTACTAAAAAGCAGTTTAGTCCCCAGCTTAGCCCATAAACATCTCCAAAAGTGGCTAAGAAATTTAGTATCATGATCTGAAACAATAGTATTTGGCACACCATGCAAACGAATAATTTCACGGAAGAACAAATCAGCAACATTAACAGCATCATCGCTTTTATGACATGGTATAAAGTGTGCCATTTTTGAGAATCTATCCACGACAAAAAATATGCTATCCCTCCCCTTCTTTGTTTGAGGTAAACCTAAAACAAAGTCCATAGATATATCCTCCCAAGGAACACTAGGTACAGGCAAAGGCATATATAAACCATGAGGATTGATTCGTGACTTAGCTTTTTGACATGTAGTGCAGCGAGCAACAAAACACTCAACATCCCGTCTCATCTTTGGCCAAAAGAAATGTGTAGCAAGTACGTCCTCCGTCTTCTTCACGCCAAAGTGTCCCATTAATCCTCCTCCATGCGCCTCCTGCAACAACAAAAGACGAAGAGAGCTAGCTGGAATGCATAGCTTGTTAGCACGGAACACAAATCCATCATTAACGACAAACTTGTTCCAGGTTCTTCCTTCTTTACAATTCTGCAAAACATCTTTAAAATCAGCATCATGCACATATTGATCTTTGATGGTCTCCAAACCAAATATTTTGAAGTCAAGTTGGGAAAGCATAGTATAGCGACGAGACAGTGCATCAGCAATAACATTTTCTTTACCCTTCTTGTGTTTAATGACATAAGGGAAAGTTTCAATGAATTCAACCCATTTAGCATGTCTACGATTCAGTTTAGCTTGACTTTTAATATGTTTCAAAGATTCATGATCAGAATGTATAACAAATTCTTTGGGCCATAAATAATGTTGCCATGTTTCTAAAGTCCGAACAAGAGCATATAGTTCTTTATCATAAGTAGAATAATTCAGACTAGGCCCACTCAATTTTTCAGAAAAGTATGCAACAGGTTTACCATCTTGTAATAACACACCTCCTAATCCAATTCCACTAGCATCACATTCAAGCTCAAAAGTCTTATTAAAATCAGGAAGTTGGAGTAAAGGAGCATGTGTCAACTTAGCTTTCAATACCGTGAAGGCTTCTTCCTGTGCGGTACCCCAAACAAAAGGCACATCCTTCTTTGTAAGCCCGTTGAGAGGTGCAGCAATGGTGCTAAAATCTCTCACAAAACGCCTATAGAAACCAGCGAGTCCAAGAAAACTCCGCACTTGTGTGACCGTTTTGGGCTGCGGCCAACTCTCAATAGCTTCAATCTTGGCTATATCAACTTCAATTCCCTGTGGAGTAACAACATAGCCAAGAAAAGATACTCGGTCGGTGCAAAAGGTGCACTTCCTAAGGTTACCAAACAAACGTGCATCACGTAGAGCAATAAAAACAGCACGTAAATGTTCCAAATGTTCTTCCAAAGATTTGCTATAAATCAGTATATCATCAAAATAGACTACCACAAATCGTCCAATGAAAGCACGTAAAACTTCGTTCATTAGTCTCATGAAAGTACTAGGTGCATTAGTTAACCCAAAAGGCATGACTAACCACTCATATAAACCAAACTTAGTTTTAAATGCAGTTTTCCATTCATCTCCCAATTTCATACGAATTTGATGGTATCCACTACGCAAATCAACTTTGGAGAATATTGTAGAGCCACTCAATTCATCAAGCATATCATCTAGCCTAGGAATAGGATGACGATAACGAATAGTAATATTATTAATGCCTCTACAATCAACACACATACGCGACGTACCATCCTTTTTGGGCACTAGTATAATAGGAACAGCACAAGGACTAAGAGATTCGCGTATATAACCTTTGTCGAGCAACTCCTGTACTTGACGCATAATCTCCTTCGTCTCCTCTGGATTGGTACGGTATGGTGCACGGTTGGGTAGCGATGCACCGGGAATTAAGTCAATTTGATGCTCAATCCCTCGAATAGGTGGTAATCCCGGTGGCACGTCTTGTGGGAAGACGTCAGCGAACTCCTGCAAAATGTTAGTGACAGCAGGGGGCAAAGAGGAAGGCACGTCCTCGAATGAAAATAATGCCTCTTTGCACATAAAAGGATAGCAAACAGATTTGCTGAAATCTAGCTCATCAATATCAGATTTTGTGGTAAGTAAACATGCACTTTTCAATTTAATTTCAGAAACAACACTAGATGGTTTATTATTAGGTTTCATTTGTTGCTCAAATTCTTTTGCCACAATCTGATTTTCACTCTTATTTTTCACCTGTTTTGCTTTATTAGCTCTATTAATGTCATCTTTCAAAATGGAATCAGGAGTCATAGGAAGCAAAGTAATATTTTTATCCTTATGAACAAGAGTATACTGATTGTTTCTACCATGGTGTACAGAATTTTTATCAAATTGCCATGGTCTACCAAGTAATAAGGAACATGCTTGCATGGGTACCACAGCACAATCAACATAATCAGCATATGTAGAGATACTAAAATGCACACGAACAGTACGTGTTACCTTAACCTTGCCGCTGTTGTTGAACCATTGGATGTAGTGAGGATGTGGATGTGGTCTTGTGGTGGGAGATAGCTTCTCCACCATCTCCATGCTAGCCAAGTTGTTACAGCTCCCTCCATCTATGATGACGCGAACAGAACGTTCCTTCACAACTCCCTTTGTATGGAACAAATTATGCCTCTGATTTTGCTCTGCTTGTGTGACCTGCACACTCAAAACACGTTGAGCAACTAAACATTCATACCTGTCAGCGTCTTCAGGAGCCATGTATTGCGTCTCATTTTCAGACTCATCTCCACCATGTTCTTCACGTGTAATAAGAGCCAAAGTCTCCTCATCATAGTCACTAGCGGACTCATACCCACCATCCTCAGTAACAATCATTACACGCTGAGATTTGCATTCTCTCGCATAATGTCCTCTTCCCTTACAACGACGACAAATAATATCACTTGTGTGTCCTGTTGATGCCATGGAAGAAGCGGAGCTCTGCGCAGGCCCGGCAGGTGTGCTCTTGGCAGAGAGTGGTGGTTGTGCCTGCTTTCTTGTATCACGGCTGGAGGTGGCACCTGATGGAGGTGATGGTGAAGTGGAAGTAGAGGATGCACGTGGTGTCCATGATGAAGGTCGACCTGCAGAAAAGTTAGTTCGCGCCAATGCCTGTCGATCCTGCACTTCACGTTCAGCTTTACAAGCAAGATGGAATAAACGAGTGATATTATTATAATCCTTATACTCTAGAATGGTCTGAATCTCTTTATTTAATCCACCCATAAAACGTGCAAGCATAGCTTCATTCTCCTCAACAATACCACATCTAATCATGCCAGTTTGTAATTCCTGATAATATTCTTCTACAGAATTTTTCCCTTGTCTTAAGCGCTGCAATTTTTGAAGTAATTCACGTTGATAATATGGTGGAACCCAACGAGTACGCATAGCAGTTTTCAAAGCAGCCCAAGTAGCTGGAACATGATATAATCTACAATGTTCAGACCACCAAACACATGCAAAGCTAGTGAAAGCACAAACAGCAGCAGGAACACGTCTCTCCTCAGGATATTGTAAACATGTAAATCGTTGTTCAGTTTCTAACTCCCAAGTAAGATATATATCAGGAACATATCTACCATCAAATGGTGGAATATTCAATTTCAGTTTAGGGAGATGGTCATGATCTCGTACCTGAGGTGGTGGTGCCGGCCTACCGTTGCAAATATATACCTGAGGTCGACCTGCTGGTGGTGGTGCTGGTGGCTGCACGTAGTTCTGATTTTGATCAACCTCATCCTCATAATCGCCCGCATAATCGTCATCCTCCTCAGCCTCCGCAGTAGCAGGAGCCAAAGAAGCATCAACAGTAGGTGCAGCGGCACCCGAATTTTGCCCAGTCTCAATTGCAACGCGCTGTGCTCGTCCCACGTGATTTGGAAGGCGGCGTTGGAGATGTGGTTGTTGTTGTTGTAGAGGTGCGACATGTGCAGCCGGTGGTGGTTGGGGAAGACGCTTGAGTAATTCAGTAAACTTGTTATCCAGCTTTGTCTCGAACGACTTCTCCACGGCATCTATCTTCTCCATAGCCTCTTCAAATCTGTTTAGCACATCTCCCACCTGGCCACTCATCATTTGCTGAAATTTATCATGCAACTCTTTGTTCGTCATGTTCTCCCAATCAGTCTCATCGGCTTGTGATCCTGCCATAGTTAGCAGCAATACGAACACAAAAGAATATGATCCTGCAGACTACTAGGAAGTGGTGGTGATGGTGGTGTGTCACAAAACCTTCAAGCGAATCTCAAATTCTTACCAGTTCTTACCCAGCAGCAGGTGGTGATCGGCAACCGTTGTAGTCAAAACTCTCAAAGCTTGGATAGAGCGATTACCAGGGAGAGTTAAACGCACGATGTGGATGTATGTGGAGCTGGGAAGGCTTATAATATGGTAGCAAAAATGGTCTGCAATAATCAATTCAGAGATGCAAAGTTGAAGAAACGCTCAACGACGGTACTGTGCTGGTCCTAGGCTAGACCGTGCTAGAGACACGAGCCTAGAACACTAACAAAATCACGGCGCTGCACGTAAACAAGGGAAAAGCACACTCTGGAATTTTTTTTTTGCTCTTTTTTTTCGCGCTCTTTTTTTTTGCGCTTCTCTTTTTTTGCGAAAAATCACTATAATGGCGAGTGTCTCAAAACTCTTCCCAGGTCAAACTGACAGGATGGGCACAAAATTGTTTTCACTATTTTTTTCGGAAATCAGGGCAGCGACGACGAAAAAGTGCGACAAAAAATCACTATGATGGCGAGTGTCTCAAAACACTACCCTGGGCCTAAAAATAGGATAGGGAAAAAATATTTTTGGTTGCCGAAATTTTGGCCTAAAAACTGCCCGGGGGTCTCCAGACTCTTTTTTTTTCGAGACCTACTCAGGCAAGGAAACACGAAACGGAAAATATATAGATCTCTAAAACCAACCGAATATGAAAAGAACTCAGATTGGTGGTGGATATATGGCGGTAGGATATGGCAGCGGTGGTGGTATATGGTAGCGGTGGTGGTATATGGATACGGATCGGTGGTGGTATATGGATATGGATCGGTGGTGGTATATAGATACGGATTCAGAGCGGTGGCGGATAAGCAATGGTGGTAGATGGCAAGGCGATGATGATGGTGCGGCGGCGGCGTGACAACTTATGACCAGAACTCGAAACTCTAAAAGACTAGACTCTAAGACCAGCAACTTGACACGACGATGCAACCGCAACTTCAACAAAGCAAAAACCCTAAAAAGATTATGCAAAGGCTCAGATTGGTTCGGATATGATGAACTAACCCTAATTTTTTTTGTGGCTTTTTCGTGGACTGTAGGTATGAAGAACAGACTCGATCTAAACTACGAAAAACTGTAAAATCTCACCGAGCAACCTGGAAATCTGATACCACTTGATAGAGGCAAAGGTGTCCCGTCTTTCGATGAGATGATGGATATCGCTTTGATGGAAGTCGACTTTGACGATCCGACTACGAACGTGCGAGGACGTCGCGCCTTAGCAATCGCTAAACCAACTCCGAGAGGTTATTGACCACGCCGGAGCACGATCGACCTGACCACGAGGGTCTCTTTCTTGCGAGCAAACGAAGAACAAGCAAGAAACTGAGATTGCAATCTGGATATTGCGAATATAAGATAAAAGCTTTATTGATCAAGGTGGGGTTCTGTGACGCCTTTGTCTAGTCGTTGAACACAAACGAAGTACGCGAAGTTGCAGCTATGGCGAACTTTTAATCTAAACAAAACCCAAAGTCTAAACGACGCCCTAAGGCTGTATATATGGAGGAAGAGGGGGGAATTTCGTGGCCCTTGGGGAAGGGGTCCGAAACCAACCCTATCTCTTGTTTCCCCACACATACGGACTCTAAAAATAGCCTATACTCAAGTATTTCGAAATTACATGGGCCTGGCCCAATAATAAGGTGACGCAGCACCTAGAATAGCCTCTGGACGAAAGTTATGAAGTAATTTCTTGTATATTTCGTCCAAGGCTTCATGCATGCATTATGGTGGCTTCAACGTCCTGAAATCATCACTTGTAACTCCGTTCTGGTCCCCCATGCGCATGCCATCATCTCCATGCTTGTTCTTGCTCCAATGTTCATCCTTCTCAAAGCTAGGCCCTTCATTTGTAAGCAAAACAAATGTATCCAATTTAGGCAGCATCATATTCTCATGAGCATTAGAATCATTAGCAAGAAACGAAAGTACCTGGTAATTTAATTGGCGTGCGCGAGCTCTAGTAATTGGTCCAGTATGTATAGCAGCAGGGGCTGTGGGTGTAACAATGGTATTGATGTCCTCATCACAGTGGCACCCGAATTTTGACCAGTCTCAATTGGAACGCGCTGTGCTCGTCCCACTTGATTTGGAAGGCGGCGTTGGAGATGTGGTTGTTGTTGTTGTAGAGGTGCGACATGTGCAGCCGGTGGTGGTTGGGGAAGACGCTTGAGTAATTCAGTAAACTTGTTATCCAGCTTTGTCTCGAACGACTTCTCCACGGCATCTATCTTCTCCATAGCCTCTTCAAATCTGTTTAGCACATCTCCCACCTGGCCACTCATCATTTGCTGAAATTTATCATGCAACTCCTTGTTCGTCATGTTCTCCCAGTCAGTCTCATCGGCTTGTGATCCTGCCATAGTTAGCAGCAATAGAAACACAAAAGAATATGATCCTGCAGACTACTAGGAAGTGGTGGTGATGGTGGTGTTTCACAAAACCTTCAAGCGAATCTCAAATTCTTACCAGTTCTTACCCAGCAGCAGGTGGTGATCGGCAACCGTTGTAGTCAAAACTCTCAAAGCTTGGATAGAGCGATTACCAGGGAGAGTCAAGCGCACGATGTAGATGTATGTGGAGCTGGGAAGGCTTATAATATGGTAGCAAAAATGGTCAGCAATAATCAATTCAGAGATGCAAAGTTGAAGAAACGCTCAACGACGGTACTGTGCTGGTCCTAGGCTAGACCGTGCTAGAGACGCGAGCCTAGAACACTAACAAAATCACGGCGCTGCACGTAAACAAGAGCACAAATTTTTTTTTCGCTCTCTTTTTCTTTGCGCTCCTTTTTTTTGCGAAAAATCACTATAATGGCGAGTGTCTCAAAACTCTTCCCAGGTCAAACTGACAGGATGGGCACAAAATTTTTTTGACTATTTTTTTTCGGAAATCAGGGCAGCGACGACGAAAAAGTGCGACAAAAAATCACTGATGGCGAGTGTCTCAAAACACCCCCCGGGACCTAAAAATAGGATAGGGAAAAAATATTTTTGGTTGCCGAAATTTTGGCCTAAAAACTTCCCGGGGTCTCCAGACTTTTTTTCCGAGACCTACTCAGGCAAGGAAACACGAAACGGAAAATAGATGGATCTCTAAAACAAACCGAATATGAAAAGAACTCGGATTGGTGGTGGATATATGGTGGTAGGATATGGCAGCGGTGGTGGTATATGGTTGCGGTGGTGGTATATGGATACGGATCGGTGGTGATATATGGATACGGATTCGTGGTGGTATATGGATACGGATTCAGAGCGGTGGCGGATAAGCAATAGTGGTAGATGGCAAGGCGATGATGATGGTGCGGTGGCGTCATGACAACTTATGACCAAAACTCGAAACTCTAAAAGACTAGAGTCTAAGACCAGCTACTTGACACGACGATGCAACCGCAAATTCAACAAAGCAAAAACCCTAAAAAGAGTATGCAAAGGCTCAGATTGGTTCGGATATACTGAACTAACCCTAATTTTTTTGTGGCTTTTTCATGGACTGTAGGTATGAAGAACATACTCGATCTAAACTACGAAAAACTGTAAAATCTCACCGAGCAACCTGGAAATCTGATACCACTTGATAGAGGCAAAGGTGTTCCGTCTTTCGATGAGATGATGGATATCGCTTTGATGGAAGTCGACTTTGACGATCCGACTACGAACGTGCGAGGACGTCGCGCCTTAGCAATCGCTAAACCAACTCCGAGAGGTTATTGACCACGCCGGATCACGATCAACCTGACCACGAGGGTCTGTTTCCTGCGAGCAAACGAAGAACAAGCAAGAAACTGAGATTGCAATCTGGATATTGCGAATATAAGATGAAAGCTTTATTGAACAAGGTGGGGTTCTGTGACACCTTTGTCTAGTCGTTGAACACAAACGAAGTACGCGAAGTTGCAGCTATGGCGAACTTTTAATCTAAACAAAACCCAAAGTCTAAACGACGCCCTAAGGGCTGTATATATGGAGGAAGAGGGGGGAATTTCGTGGCCCTTGGGGAAGGGGTCCGAAACCAACCCTATCTCTTGTTTCCCCACACATACGGACTCTAAAAATAGCCTATACTCAAGTATTTCGAAATTATATGGGCCTGGCCCAATAATAAGGTGACGCAGCACCTAGAATAGCCTCTGGACGAAAGTTATGAAGTAGCATCTTGTATATTTCGTCCAAGGCTTCATGCACGCATTATGGTGGCTTCAACGTCCTGAAATCATCACTTGTAACTCCGTTCTTGTCCCCCATGCGCATGCCATCATCTCCATGCTTGTTCATGCTCCAATGTTCATCCTTCTCAAAGCTAGGCCCTTCATTTGTAAGCAAAACAAATGTATCCAATTTAGGCAGCATCATATTCTCATGAACATTAGAATCATTACCAAGAAACGAAAGTACCTGGTACTTTAATTGGCGTGTGCGAGCTCTAGTAATTGGTCCAGTATGTATAGCAGCAGGGGCTGTTGGTGTAACAATGGTATTGATGTCCTCATCACATCATCTCAAGAGTATGGTACATTGCCATCATCCGTACCTACATCAGCTACATCTCTGCGACAAGGTAACTGTAAAGGTATTGATGATATAACTTCACATGAGAATGATGCATGCCTAGTTAACTTGAATACATCATGTGTTGAGTTACCTATTGATTTGAGCGCATCACCTATTTTAGAGAATCATGTTACTGTCATGAATGCGTCATGTGATCAAACAACTGAAATACCAACAATTTTGAGTGCACCCAATGAATTAACTATTGATGCAAAAGAACCAATGTTTAATCATTTTGATATAACCTCTAATCTTGGTGATGATTCTGTGTCAAATGACTTATTGCATGTTTGCTTATTTAAGCATGTTGTAGCATGTAAATTTGATGCAAGTAAGGTTTATTCACCAATGTTGGGATGGTTTAATGATGAATATTGTCAATCTTTTCATATGAATAAGAGCTTCACTTATATGTGCAAACTGAGTTGCAATACTTTCATGCCTTCTACTTCTTGTGATAATATTTCGGCTTTATATTTTATTAACTATGAAAGTTACTCATGTATACATGTGTCATATGTGCAAAATCCACGGGAAGTAAA
Organism: Triticum aestivum; assembly: GCF_018294505.1. NCBI lineage: Eukaryota > Viridiplantae > Streptophyta > Magnoliopsida > Poales > Poaceae > Triticum > Triticum aestivum. Next base: position 243,928,980 of record NC_057802.1, on the reverse strand, counting down.
AATGGATGACATATACATATACAACATGTACACCTTGTCTCTTTTGTTAGCCACATTTCAGATTAAGCAACGCCGAGGACGGCTTTATTTTCAAGAAGGGGAGGATGATGAGGACATGACTACCTTGGATACGACCAAAAATATTGCATACATGCATATTTGTCAGGTGATTTCTAGTGCAAATTATTCAATAATCTATTTATGTTATCCAGAACAAAAATACTTCACAAACTTTTGTGTTTTGTCTAATTGCAGGTGTATGGGGCATTTGTACAATCCACATATGAAGATAGGGGAAAAGGAGAAGTTTAGGTTCTGTTCAAAAAGTCCTCTCACGTCACTTTTGGGCCAAGAGAAGATAGAGTCCAAGTCTCTCACGTTCTGGATTCAGATTCGGACTGCACAGACATACCTGACTCAAAACGCCAACAAATTTTTCATACAGACTCCGAATTGGGTGATTCTTTTTTTGTTGGAAAGTAGATTTCGTCCTCTTTCCAACCCAACTGGATTCACCTTTAAATTCGTCTGGAGCGTTGAGATATGGACAAAACAATCTGACGCTGCAGCAGAATCCGAGTCAAACAACAAGTCCAAAGGTGTTGCATCACCTCCACTTGGGCCCATGAGCCTTGTACGACCTAGGGTTGGTTTTAGGCTGCCTTGGGACGTCCTCCCACCTCCTTGGCCTCCACCCGTTGCTCCTATATAAGTAGGTCCATCTAGTAGCTTTTTGCTTGGGATTTGTTTAGTTAAAAATTAGCCATTGCAACTTCGTGTACTTCGTTTGTGTCCAACGATTAGACCAAGACCGCTTACGGATCCCCACCTTTATCAATACTTCATCCATATTTGCAATATTCAGATTTCTTTTATCATATTCTTACTTGTTCTTCGATTGCATGCAGGAATAGACCATCGTGGTCAGGCTGATCGTGCTTCCGACATCGTCGGTAACCTCACGGAGATTGGTTTAGCGATTGCTAAGGCACAACGTAGTGCACGTTTGTAGTCGGATCGTCAAAGTCGTCTCCACAAATCGATAGTTATTATCTCATCGAAAGATCGGGACACCCCGCCTCTATCAGTAGATTATATCCTATTCCAGCTACTTGGGCTGCTTTGAAAACTGCTATGCGTACTTGTTGGGTTCCACCATATTATGAACGTGAATTGCTTCAAAACTTGCAGCGTTTAAGACAAGGAAAAAATTCTGTAGAAGAATATTATCAGGAATTACAAACTGGCATGATTAGATGTGGTATTGTTGAGGAGAATGAAGCTATGCTTGCACGTTTTATGGGTGGATTAAATAGAGAGATTCAGACCATTCTAGAGTATAAGGAGTATAATAATATCACTCGTTTATTCCATCTTGCTTGTAAAGCTGAACGTGAAGTGCAGGATCGACGGGCATTGGCGCGGACTAACTTTTCTGCAGGTCGACCTTCATCATGGACACCGCGTGCATCCTCTACTTACACACATTCTACTGCACCGACACCTCCATCAGCTGTTACATCCAGTCGTGATATAAGGAAGCAGGCACAACCACCATTATCTGTCAAGAGCACACCTATCGGGCCTGCATAGAGTTCTTGTTGTAGGGTGAAACCCTAGAGGGGATCTTTTCACACTTGGAGGGGGAAAAGGAGGAAGAACACTCAAGAACAGAAGGCACAAATCACTCAAACAAACCCAAATATCACATCCACTTGAGTGGCACACAAGAGATCCACAAGATTACATGAACAATTCAAGGAAAATAGCACTAGGGTAAAGTTCTTCCCACTAGGTGAGGTCTTGAATCCAAGAGGATCTTCCCCAAGAAGGAGGGCTTGATCTCCAAGAGGAGCTACTCCAAGAGGAGGTCTAGATCTCCAAGACGAGGAAGATGAGCAAAGCCCTCTTTGTGTTCTAAAATACTTTGTTAACCCTACAAATGACCTAGGGGATGCCCTTATATAGTTTTGGGACGAAACAAGTTAAGAAAGGGGGTACAAAGGCCAAAAACACGCGGATGGACCGAAGGGATCCGGGCACCCGGGCAACGTGGGTCGGGCACCCGTCCTGCTCAAGGGGCGGCTGTAGGGTGGCCGGGCACCCGGAGGAGCGCTGGAGGCTGGCGGGCGGGGTGGCCGGGCACCCGGGGCCTCAAGCCCGGGCACCCGGGGCAGCGCCCAGCGGCTGGAGGGGCAGGGACCGGGCACCCGGCCGGCCAAGGCCCGGGCACCCGGGGGCGCGGCTATAGGCGGGCAGGGGCCCGGGCACCCGGGGGTGATGTAGGGTGGAACCCTAGATGGCCGATCTTTCACGAAAGGAGCGGATCCCTACGACGAACATGATGAACACGAGGGGAAACATGAGGGAGACACGAGAGGAACACGAGAGAAAACACTCAACCAACAAGAATAGATCACACATGCGCTAGATCGATGAACACAAAGGTAAGATACAAGATCCACGATCAACAAAGGACGATACAAAGGGTAACCGGTTCTTCTCCGTGAGGAGGTCTTGATGGGGGTCTTCTCCGTGAGGAGGTCTTGAATCCAAGGGGGATCTTCTCCGTAGAGGGGCCGCGGTCTCTCTCATGGAGTAGATCCGATATGGATGAGCAAAGCTCTATCTCTAAATGAGCTAATCCTTTGCTAACCCTAACTAGGAGGAGGGGGAGGAGTATATATAGTCTAAGCCACGAAGGGGTAAGTGAGGAGGGGATACATGGGCCTCTGGCCCGTCTCTGCACGCAGGCAGGCGCCGGATGTCCGGGCTGGGGGCCGGATGTCCGGGGCTTCGCGAGTCGCCGGATGTCCGGGCTGAAGTGGCCAAACTTCGGGTGCGTTCTGTCATCGATGCCAGATTTCCGGGGGAAGGGCCGGATGTCCGGGCTTTGGCGCGTCGCCGGATGTTCGGGGCTGGAGCCAGATGTCCGGCCGCTCTTGGTACTTGGCGGCTGGGCGGCTGCTGTGGGTGAGGTTCCAGGGGCGGGACGTCCGGGGTCCTGGCCGGATGTCCGGGTCCTGGGAGCTGGCTCCGTCTTCTTCTTCCATTGTCGCTTCCATGCTTCTCTCGCGGATGGTGTAGTTGTTCCATGGCGCTTGCACTCCTCCTCGTCGTCCGTAGTGTTTCGACAATACCTATGCATGCACACGAGTGGAGTGTCAAGTAGTATACCATCCTCGAAGGTGTCAAGTGAGCACGTGTAAAGGAGATGATTCACCTTTGTGTATGTGAAGTAGATGTCGCACGTGTCACTCGCCGAATGGACTCTTGACATGGTGATGTCCATAGGAAGCTCCGCATCATCTCCCCTCCCTTGGGAAAGATCCGACCTCGGATCAAAAACCAAATCACCATGGGAAAGAGATGGCTTCGCCGTGTAGAAGTGGACGTTCACCAAGTACTTGTCATCTTGAAGCTCGAAATGGGCACTCTCCAATGTCGCACCGTCTTGTGATTCCTTCAAAAGGAGTAAGGACAACAAACACTCGGAAAAACAAATGTGGTTAGCGTTAGTGCAAAACCAAGCATTCAAGAGGTGATTCACCAAACAAGTGTCGTCATCATGCAAAGCATATGGTGTGACAAAGGATTGAGACATGGCATGTAAGTATATCAATCGAGCACAAGCAAAGATATCATGGGGGCAAGCATGTAAATTGGAGGTAGAGATGCAAATATGTGTGTCAAGAGAATAAGCATCTACCTCATGTTCATAGCAAGCATGGGCAAAGCGCTCAATGAAAGGTCTATGACGCATAGGAATCATTCACGACACCTAAGAAGATGAGATGTCTAAACACATGGGTTAAGTGGTAGGGTGTACTGAACATAGTGTGGCACTCAACACAATAGAAAGAGCAATTGTTCATCATGTGTGAGGCAATCAAGTCAATCATGTGACAAGCAATGGGACATGGCACATGTGAAGGGATGACATTGTTGCAACCAAACATATGAGAGGAGCAAGTAATCCAAGAATTGGATGCAACACACAAGGCATATATATCATGATGCATGGGACGGTGAAAATGACAAGTCGAAGCAAGATCTATCAAGTGTGCAATCAAGTGGTCCAAGATGAACAATAAGTCTCATGGTGCAAGCAACACAAGTAGTATGATCCGCAATATCCATGCTCAAGAAATATATCACCTTGATGGCGTCTCTGATAGGGGCGAGGGTGTCCGATCTTTCGATGAGATGATAACTATCGATTTGGTGGAGTCGACTTTGACGATCCGACTACAAACGTGCACGACGTTGCGCCTTATCAATCGCTAAACCAATCTCCTGAGGTTACTGACGATGCCGGAAGCACGATCAGCCTGACCACGAAGGTCTATTCCTGCAAGCAATCGAAGAACGAGCAAGAATATGATAATGAAATCTGAATATTGCGAATATATATGAAGTATTGATAGTGGTGGGAATCCGTAAGCGGTCTTGGTCTGGTCGTTGGACACAAACGAAGTACACGAAGTTGCAATGGCTAACTTTTAACTAAACAAATTCCAAGGAAAAAGCTACTAGATGGATCTACTTATATAGGAACAAGGGGTGGCGGCCAAGGAGGTGGGAGGACGTCCCAAGGCAGCCTAAAACCAACCCTAGGTCGTACAAGGCACATGGGCCCAAGTGGAGGTGATGCAACACCTTTGGACTTGTAGTTTGACTCGGATTCTGGTGCAACGTCAGATTGTTTCGACCATAACTCAATGCTCCGGACGAATTTAAAGGTGAATCCAATTGTGTTGGAAAGAGCACGAAATCTAGTTTCCAACAAAAAAAGAATCACCCAATTCGGAGTCCGTATGAAAAAGTTGTTGGCATTTTGAGTCAGGTATGTCTGTGCAGTCCGAATCTGAATCCAGAACGTGAGAGACTTGGACTCTATCTTCTCTTGGGCCAAAAGTGACGTGAGAGAACTTTTTGAACAGCAAGTAAACATCTCTTTCTCCCTTATCTTCATATGTGGATTGCACAAATGTCTCATACACCTGCAATTAGACAAAACACAAAAGTGTGTGAAGTATTTTTGTTCTGTATAACATAAATAGATTATTGAATAGTTTGCACTAGAAATCACCTGACAAATATGCATATATGCAATATTTTTGGTCGTATCAAAGGTAGTCATGTCCTCATCATCCTCCCCTTCTTGAAAACAAAGCCGTCCTCGACGTTGCTTAATCTGAAATGTGGCTAACAAAAGAAACAAGGTGTACATGTTGTATATGTATATGTCATCCATTTTTACTTTCCTTTGTTTTTGCACATATGGCACATGTATACATGAGTAACCTTCATAGTTGATAAAATCTAAAGCCAAAATATTATCACAAGAAGTAGAAGGCATGAAAATATTGCAACTCAGTTTGCACATGTAAGCGAAGCTCTTATTCTTTTCAAAAGGTTGACAATGTTCATCATTAAACCATCCCAACATTGGTGAATAAACCTTACTTGCATCAAATTTACATGCTACAACATGCTTAAATAAGCAAACATGCAATAAGTCATTGGACACAGAATCATCACCAAGATTAGAGGTCATATCAAAATGATTAAACATTGGTTCTTTTGCATAAACAGTTAATTCATTGGGTTCACTCAAAATTGTTTGATCACATGGCAAAGTCAAATCATCAACGTAGTCCTCTAAAGTAGCTGGTGTGATCAAAGTAGTGGGTAGCTCACCGCATGGTGCACTTAAATTGACAAGACATTCATCATACTCATGTGGAGGTGGAAGATCAGTACATTTGTCATTACCTCTTATGATCAACTCAGATGATGTAGGCACTCTCGGTGATGATGTGTCACATGGTGGAGGTGATGTAGTCCTCACATCAATGGATGTGGTTGTCATAGTATGCCTAGTAGTTGAACGGACAACCGTATCAACTCTTGGAATATGCATCTCGCGCTTGTTCTCCTTGTGGGCAACACGTCGTTTTATTTCCTGTTCAGCTTTGCAAGCAAGATGAAACAAATGGTCCATAGGATAACACTCTTCATGAATTAGTATCTCCTGAATGTCACGATTTAATCCTCCCCAAAATCTATCCATAAAATCTTCTTCACTTTCTTCTAAAGAGGAATGTAGCAAGGTAGTTTGTAAAGTATCATAATATTTCGTTACGGTGTCACTACCTTGCTTTAAATGTTGCAACTTTGTAATCATGTCACGAGTATAATAAGCGGGAACGAATGTATGTCGCATGGCAAGTTTCAAATCATCCCAAGTAGTAGGTATATCATTAGGGTGTAACCGACAATATTCACTCCACCAAACTACAGCATAACCAGTGAAAGAACCAACCGCAACCTTAACTTTTTTACGCACATCAAAATTATTGGAAGCAAATATATTATTTAGGTCAAACTCCCATTCAATATATAAAGCAGGTCTAAAACGGCCATTAAATGGTGGTATAGAAACATTAACCTGATCATGTGCATTTGGATGTTTGTGCACCTCTCATGACGGTTGTGGTATTTGCATAGGTGATGGCACATCTCCCACGATCGACAAACCCCATGAATTGACTCTAGATCCTGTCATGATTAGTAGAAACAAGAAACAAAATTCAAGAATAATGTTCCTATGAACTACTAGGATGTGGTGGTAAAGCGCTCACAGTAAAGCAAATATCAATATCTTACAAGTTCTTACCAAGCAGCAGGTGGTGACAGGCAACCAGCGGTGTCAAATAACTCCAAAGATTAAGTAAAGCGATTGCCAGGGGAACGTACGTGTACACGGTGTAGAAATATGTGGAGCTGGGTTGGCTATATATGGTAGCAAAATATTAGCAATAATCAATTCAGAGATGCAATGTTGAATAAACGCTCAACGACGGTACTGTGCTGGTCCTAGGCTAGACCGGACTAGAGACGCGAGCCTAGAACACTAATGAGGTCACGTCGTAGCACAACTAGCATCAATGAAGGATACTAAGTAGCTCTGAACAGCAAGATATAAGTGAAGATCACAACGGCAGTAAAGATAATGATGAAAAACAACTGCCAAGCAGGATATACAACAACTCTCTCCAACTTTCCTCTTGAAAAGTTTGTGCCAATTTTCTGATAATTTTTTTGAAAGAATGCTACTAACTCAAGCTTTCCAATGCAAAAAGAATCACTCAATTCCGAGTTGATATGAGGAGTCAAAGAATTCTGAAACTGGCTTGAAAAACTGGAATAAGCTGTGTCCGCGAACTTCGGAGGGCAAAAAGACCTATTTAGAAGACAATTTTGAGGTGTCAAATATTGAAGTAGTCTCTGCAACTATTTAGATGCGGCTCGTCGCTAGCTCTCATTTGAGTACTCGCGGAGTCAAAACGGACTTCGTATGAGGAAGTTATGCCTGTTTTACTAAACAGTGCACAAAACAGATTCCAATCCGAATTCAACTACGAGATCGAGTCTAGATAGATCCGAATTTTGTTTTTTTTTCTTCTCTCTTTTTTTTTCCTCACACTTTTTTTTTCTTTCTCTTTTTTTTTCTCTGTCTTTTTTTTCTATCCCTCTTTCCAAGACAAACTAGATAAGATGCAGATTGGATCAAGCGAAGACGTGAACGACCTCAACTATGATTGCGACAATGAAATATGGGTAGCACGTGGTGGAATTTGATGGATGGTGTGGTGGACAGCAGAAGGGATAACGATGCAGCGGCGACGTGACTAATGTGAACAGAACTCGAAACTCTAAACGAACTAGACCCTAAGACCAGCAACTCGACACGACGATGCAACCGATAATTCAATAATGCAAACAATGAATAGAAAATTGCAAAGGCTCAGACTGGCTTGGACAAAAGGATGAATAGATCTAACTTTTTTGTGGCTTTTTCTTGGACAATAGGTAAGAAAATAAATCTAATCTAGGGGAAACTGGAAATTCTCACCGAGCAACCTGAAAACTGATACCACTTGATAGGGGCGAGGGTGTCCCGATCTTTCGATGAGATGATAACTATCGATTTGGTGGAGTCGACTTTGACGATCCGACTACAAACGTGCACGACGTTGCGCCTTATCAATCGCTAAACCAATCTCCTGAGGTTACTGACGATGCCGGAAGCACGATCAGCCTGACCACGAAGGTCTATTCCTGCAAGCAATCGAAGAACGAGCAAGAATATGATAATGCAATCTGAATATTGCGAATATATATGAAGTATTGATAGTGGTGGGAATCCGTAAGCGGTCTTGGTCTGGTCGTTGGACACAAACGAAGTACACGAAGTTGCAATGGCTAACTTTTAACTAAACAAATTCCAAGGAAAAAGCTACTAGATGGATCTACTTATATAGGAGCAAGGGGTGGCAGCCAAGGAAGTGGGAGGACGTCCCAAGGCAGCCTAAAACCAACCCTAGGTCGTACAAGGCTCATGGGCCCAAATGGAGGTGATGCAACACCTTTGGACTTGTAGTTTGACTCGGATTCTGGTGCAACGTCAGATTGTTTCGACCATAACTCAATGCTCCGGACGAATTTAAAGGTGAATCCAATTGTGTTGGAAAAAGCACGAAATCTAGTTTCCAACAAAAAAAAGAATCACCCAATTCGGAGTCCGTATGAAAAAGTTGTTGGCGTTTTGAGTCAGGTATGTCTGTGCAGTCCGAATCTGAATCCAGAACGTGAGAGACTTGGACTCTATCTTCTCTTGGCCCAAAAGTGACGTGAGAGGACTTTTTGAACAGAACCTAAACTTCTCCTTTTGCCTTATCTTCATATGTGGATTGTACAAATGTCCCATACACCTGCAATTAGACAAAACACAAAAGTGTGTGAAGTATTTTTGTTCTGGATAACATAAATAGATTATTGAATAGTTTGCACTAGAAATCACCTGACAAATATGCATGTATGCAATATTTTTGGTCGTATCAAAGGTAGTCATGTCCTCATCAGTGTCCTTGTGCATTCTTCACAATGCCGAAGTGGTAGGAAAGGTGGCGTAGAAACGAGTCGTGGTCGAATGTATGAGGCGCGCTCTCAAGAGCTCGAATGGTCAACTCACGTGAAGCGGAAGTCGACACAAAGTCCAAGTATCCTACACATGCACACAACAAAACAAAGAACGTATGCGCATGGTAGATAAACACATCATCCATCATGATGGTTTTCTTCTCTTGCACATAGCCATTAGAAACACAAGTGCATGAATAATATGATGCAATAATGGCTATATTCATGGCACGAGGAATATGGTGCAAAGAGGTAAGGCAAGCATGCTTCACAAGAAATATGTCAAAATCTCCAAATATATGTGAGAATGCTATGGGGGCAAACTCATTATCAAGACTAAGGGCATTGGTGCACTCAATACATGTCATATCATCTATCATGATAGAGGCAATATATGGAGAGATATGACAAGAAGCAATAACAATCATGTGCAAAGCATGTAGGTGGTTGTCATCAACCGAATGAAATGAGAAAGTATCAATCATTGGTGATGCAACAAGGCAAACAATAGTAATCAAGTCGTGCAAACTAGTGGAGCAAAGATGCAACACACTAGAGGGGATCATGGCAATCATGTCATGTGAGTAAAGAATAGGCATAGGCAATGTACATGACATATCGCAAGCACGAACACAAATAAAGATCATAGTATCATCATAGGCATGGGGCACAAAGCAATCATGGCAATAACAAACAATATCTCCACCACGCTTGCAAATACACATACAAGTACTAGAATCAATCATCATGTGTAATGCAAAGCATGGGTCACAAAAGCATGGCAAAGGCATAGTAATGGGCATATCATGCAAAGTGAACATGGCAAGATGGGCAAAGGATACATAATGGACAACAACCCATAACCATGTGAGGGCCATGTAAAAGAAATGCGCGAAGTGTTTGTGCGAAGTGAGCGGTGGGAAAGGCAATCCATGGGATCCCAAGTCATCATTGCTCTCTAGAGCTCGTTTTGTCAACTTGTGGGATTGCGAGGTTGACAAGTATTCATGGGTACCTACACAAAAGAGACACAAACCAAAGAAATTGTGCATGTGGTAAATGTACACATCATCCATCATGATGCGTATGTGCAAGTGAGTGTTAGCACAAGATAAGCATCGCTCAAAGAAATTTGATGCATGGTATAAGAACATGTCATCCATCATGAAAGAATAGTTGTTATGTATGACACGATGGGGATGCAAATTGAGCATACTAGTATATGGCACAACAATATCATTATGATTCATGGGGAGCATATTGTGCACATAATTATTGGGATCATGCAATTGGTGGGATGGATCAAAATCTCCTAAAATGTATGAGGAAACTATGGGGGTCTCCTCATGAGCAATATTGGAAACATCATATGGAGAAAATGGACAACATCCAAAACAATGCATATCCGATGGTAGGTGGTCATGGCATGGCATATGAGATAAATGATGCAAAGGGAGCATGTCAATATCATTACAAGAAAAACAAATGCCAATAACCATGGGCTTGTCATCTATGCCATATGTGCAAATTGGGTTAATTTTAATGGCATATGCATAGTCACTAAGATGAGATTGCAAATATGACATATGATTGATCTCATGCATAGCATATGACAAGTCAAGCGGGTTGTCAAACATGATGTGACCTAAAGAATTGCCACAAGAAATCCTATGTAACATGGCATTACAACTAATAGACTCCACATGGCAATCATCATACTCATCATAAATGGGTAAATCATCCCATGGGGAAATCTCACTAGCATGAAGCAAGGTAATAGGTGGATCAACATCATGCAAGAAATCAATGTCCAGAATGTCCACTAGTGGGACTAGAGCATCACCTTCACCTATGTTACCTTTGTCATTCCACTCAAGTGGTGTAGGTGAGGTGGGAAAGACCAAATTGTGGTCATCTTCATCTTGATGGAACCATGTGGGGGGTGCATCATATTCCACCATGGCCATCGTCATGTCCATAGGAAGGACGAAGTCGTCGTGAATCGGCGCGTCATCATAAATGAGACCTAGCACCAAATGGGAAGACACAATAGAGGTAGAGGTTAAGTCGTTAGAAATCGAAGTGGCCTCACTCTCTCTATGTGGTGGTTCACTCACTCCCTCAAAGTAGGTGCACTCAATCGCACGTATGGTGGAGTCACTCATCTCGCTCAAGTGGTGGGGTTTGTGGCTCTCCTCACATGGGAATTGGGGCAACACATCGGATATGGAGCTAGTGGTGAAGTCACTCTCACTCTCAATATGGTGGCACAAGTCACTCGAGTCATCATACGTCGCCGTGGTCGAAGTGAAATACTCAACCATCTCATCGCCATCGCCGTGGATGAAGGCCGAAGATGGCACATCATCACTCTCGCCTCCTAAGATGGAAACATCATCCTTGCTCGTCACCATGTCGCTTGCCTCAAAAGCTTGGTCCTTGAAGGTCTCCGTAGTCGTACTCGTCGCCGCACCATCTTGAAAAAGAGTCGTGGAGGACTCGGCATCATCAATGCCGCAAAGAGGGATGGCGGTGAAGTCGAACTTGGGAGCATAGTCTTGGAGCTCGTCCGGCTTGGACATCTTGGTGGTACTAGCCTCATGCTCGTCGTCTTTGAGTTTGGAATTCGAGAAGTGTGCTTGGGGTGGAGAAGCCTTGGCCTTCATGAGTTCTTGTTCCGCCTTGTGATGAGGACATCAATACCACTGTTACACCCACAGGCCCTACTGCTATACATACTGGACCAATTACTAGAGCTCGCGCACGCCAATTAAATTACCAGGTACTTTCGTTTCTTGGTAATGATTCTAATGTTCATGAGAATATGATGCTGCCTAAATTGGATACATTTGTTTTGCTTACAAATGAAGGGCCTAGCTTTGAGAAGGATGAACATTGGAGCAAGAACAAGCATGGCGATGATGGCATGTGCATGGGGAACAAGAACGGAGTTACAAGTGATGATTTCAGGACGTTGAAGCCACCATAATGCGTGCATGAAGCCTTGGACGAAATATACAAGATGCTACTTCATAACTTTCGTCCAGAGGCTATTCTAGGTGCTGCGTCACCTTATTATTGGGCCAGGCCCATGTAATTTCGAAATGGTAGCTCGGAGGCATGTGCTCTTGAGCGTCTTCTCGAAGATGAAGAAGATCGCTTGTATGACTTGATGAGGGATTTGATCTCCTCCATTTGAGCTTGCATCTTGGCGTCGTTGGAGTTGTTCGTGGCATTGAACTCGTCATTGTTGTAGACCGAAGGTGAAATGCCTTGCCTATCCATCACAAGACTTGAGCAAATGTGAGTGGGAGAAAGAGAAGAACGATACCAAATGTACCTTGACCGATGTTGAAGATGGATCAATGATCACTCAAGGTGTAACAAGGAAATAGCACAATTGGTACCAATTCTTGCCGGTTTCTCACACCTACACAAGTAAGGCTTATAGTGGAGCTCGGTGAGGATAGTGGCACAAAAAATTTGATGCAAAATGTTAGCAAGAGTCAATAATGTTGAAAGAGATTCACAAATTCGCAAGTGAAACAAGTAGACCACTAGCAAAGAATGGCACACGGAAACACACAGACGGATAGATAAATGGGGTCGTGCAACCAAGGAATGAGCCCAAAATGTGGAGTCCACGGAAAACGCTCGTGTTGCACAACTCAAGAGAGACACTAGCACGATTGCTCAATAGGCGGATACGACACTTGTGCACAACCTATGATATGCAAAATGGATAAACTTCTATCCCAAGTATGCTATGTATGTATGGTTCCCGGTGTTTCTCTCAAGATGATCCAAGATGATCGGATATGACTATCTTATATGCAATGTGGTATGATGCTATGGCACTTGCTTACAAGCTTCTTTGCTCTTCTCTTTGGTTTAAAAGCTTATTTTTTTTGTATGGCCACTTTGCAAAATGCACAAACCAAGATAGCAATTGTGTATATGCGGGAACAATCTTGTGACACAAGGGATGATATGATAACAATATGATATGGTATATATGCAATGTATGGTGTAGATCACTAATGTGCACAAGTAACGTTGCCGGCAATACTCAAATGGCTAGTCTCGATAGGCAAGTGACGCAAAATGGGCTAGGGGTTATCAATGCAATTGCAAGGGGAATATACAATGGTGTCGTCAAGGTTACCGTCCTTGCCGATGATGAGTGGCGGTGTTCTTGATGTAGATACCAAGATGATGGAGACTCGTCCCTAAGTAGCCGAAACACCTTAGGAAACGGAAAAATCACAACTCAAAATCTCAAGGACAAAAGTCAAACGGTGGTAGTGTAAGCGGAGGTGGTTTTGCGGAAGCTCAAAGGGATTGGGGGAATGCAATGATGGGTTTTGAGACGCAATGCGGAAGTCGAGGGTAAAGTGGATGGACTATACTCGGTGTCGGAGTTCGAAACACGGTCCCTAAGTATCCGAAACACCTTAGGAGACACAACTCACAACACAAACAAAATTGGGTTATATGGAGTGGTGGAAGTGTATGGTGGGTAAGCCTATACGAAAGTTATAGTGGTGGTGGTTGATGAAGAAGCAACCATCCCTAAGTAGCCGAAACACCTTAGGAGACTCGAATCACAACTCAAACAACCTCAAATGCTAAGGGGAACAAAATTGGTTAGGTTGCGGAAGTCGGTGGTGGTTATGCGGATGTGTATGTGGGCTCCGGAACAAAATTGGACGAAGGTTAGGCGGTAAACGGAGTGGAGGATGGAGTTGATGCTGTCAGGGGCAGGATGTTCGGGCTGATGGCCGGATGTCCGGGCCGGGCCGGATGTCCGGGCTGGTCGGGCCGGATGTCCGGGCTCGGGATCGGTGGATGAACACTGCGTGGAGAGGTCAAATTCGGGGCAAAATTCGGAAGACGGGGAAAAGCTAGATCTACCTGCAACACACGAAATCCGCGGATCAAATCCAATAAAACTTCATCACACCAACAAATCACAAAAAAAATTGGGGCAATTTTCTGGTTAGGACGAAAAACAACAAAATCAAGCTAGAAAACAAAGAGAGGGGGCTCCGAAATCGTGATCAACGTGGCTCATGATACCAAGATAATGTAGGGTGGAACCCTAGATGGCCGATCTTTCACGAAAGGAGCGGATCCCTACGACGAACGTGATGAACACGAGGGGAAACATGAGGGAGACACGAGAGGAACACGAGAGAAAACACTCAACCAACAAGAATAGATCACACATGCGCTAGATCGATGAACACAATGGTAAGATACAAGATCCACGATCAACAAAGGACGATACAAAGGGTAACCGGTTCTTCTCCGTGAGGAGGTCTTGAATGCAAGGGGGCTCTTCTCCGTAGAGGGGCCGCGGTCTCTCTCGTGGAGTAGATCCGATATGGATGAGCAAAGCTCTATCTCTAAATGAGCTAATCCTTTGCTAACCCTAGCTAGGAGGAGGGGGAGGAGTATATATAGTCTAAGCCACGAAGGGGTAAGTGAGGAGGGAATACATGGGCCTCTGGCCCGTCTCTGCACGCAGGCAGGCGCCGGATGTCCGGGCTGGGGGCCGGATGTCCGGGGCTTCGCGAGTCGCCGGATGTCCGGGCTCGGGCCGGATGTCCGGGCTGAAGTGGCCAAACTTCGGGTGCGTTCTGCTGTCGATGCCGGATTTCCGGGGGAAGGGCCGGATGTCCGAGCTTTGGCGCGGTGTCGGATGTCCGGGGCTGGCGCCGGATGTCCGGCCGCTGATGGTACTTGGCGGCTAGGCGGCTGCTGTGGGTGAGGTTCCAGGGGCCGGACGTCCGGGGTCCTGGCCGGATGTCCGGGTCCTGGGAGCTGGCTCCGTCTTCTTCTTCCATCGTCGCTTCCATGCTTCTCTCGCGGATGGTGTAGTTGTTCCTTGGCGGTTGCTGATAGAGGCAAAGGTGTCCCGTCTTTCGATGAGATGATGGATATCGCTTTGGTGGAAGTCGACTTTGACGATCCGACTACGAACGTGCGATGACGTCGCGCCTTAGCAATCGCTAAACCAACTCCGAGAGGTTATTGACCACGCCGGAGCACGATCAACCTGACCACGAGGGTCTGTTTCCTGCGAGCAAACGAAGAACAAGCAAGAAACTGAGATTGCAATCTGGATATTGCGAATATAAGATGAAAGCTTTATTGATCAAGGTGGGGTTCTGTGACACCTTTGTCTGGTCGTTGAACACAAACGAAGTACGCGAAGTTGCAGCTATGGCGAACTTTTAATCTAAACAAAACCCAAAGTCTAAACGACGCCCTAAGGGCTGTATATATGGAGGAAGAGGGGGGAATTTCGTGGCCCTTGGGGAAGGGGTCCGAAACCAACCCTATCTCTTGTTTCCCCACACATACGGACTCTAAAAATAGCCTATACTCAAGTATTCCGAAATTACATGGGCCTGACCCAATAATTAGGTGACGCAGCACCTAGAATAGCCTCTGGACGAAAGTTATGAAGTAGCATCTTGTATATTTCGTCCAAGGCTTCATGCACGCATTATGGTGGCTTCAATGTCCTGAAATCATCACTTGTAACTCCGTTCTTGTCCCCCATGCGCATGCCATCATCTCCATGCTTGTTCTTGCTTCAATATTCATCCTTCTCAAAGCTAGGCCCTTCATTTGTAAGCAAAACAAATGTATCCAATTTAGGCAGCATCATATTCTCATGGACATTAGAATCATTACCAAGTAAAGAAAGTACCTGGTAATTTAATTGGCGTGCGCGAGCTCTAGTAATTGGTCCAGTATGTATATCAGCAGGGGCTGTGGGTGTAAGAATGGTATTGATGTCCTCATCATCCTCCCCTTCTTGAAATAAAGTCGTCCTCGACGGAAGCTCATCTCCCTCACCCAAATAAGGCTTCAAATCTGCAATGTTAAAAGTGGGACTAACCCCAAAATCTGCAGGCAGCTCAAGTTTATATGCATTATAATTTATTTTCTCTAACACCTTAAAAGGACCATCAGCACGTGGCATTAGCTTTGATTTGCGCAAATCAGGAAATCTATCCTTACGCAAATGTAACCAAACAAGATCTCCAGGTGCAAACACAACATGTTTTCTACCCTTATCTCCAGCAAGTTTATATTTAGCATTCATACGCTCAATGTTTTCCTTAGTTAACTCATGCATTTTTAAGATCAATTCAGCATGTTGTTTAGCATCAAAATTAACCTTCTCCGAAGATGGAAGAGGCAACAAATCAATAGGTGCACGAGGTAGGAAACCATACACAATTTCAAAAGGGCACATCTTAGTAGTAGAATGCAATGAACGATTATAAGCAAACTCAATATGAGGCAAGCATTCTTCCCACATTTTCTTATTATTCTTCAAAACAGCCCTAAGCATAGTAGACAATGTTCGACTACTTCAGTTTGTCCATCAGTTTGGGGGTGACAAGTAGTACTAAAAAGAAGTTTAGTCCCCAACTTAGCCCATAAACATCTCCAAAAGTGGCTAAGAAATTTAGTATCACGATCTGAAACAATAGTATTTGGCACACCATGCAAACGAATAATTTCACGGAAGAACAAATCAGCAACATTAACAGCATCATCGCTTTTATGACATGGTATAAAGTGTGCCATTTTTGAGAATCTATCCACGACAACAAATATGCTATCTCTTCCCTTCTTTGTTCGAGGTAAACCTAAAACAAAGTCCATAGATATATCCTCCCAAGGAACACTAGGTACAGGCAAAGGCATATATAAACCATGAGGATTGAGTCGTGACTTAGCTTTTTGACATGTAGTGCAGCGAGCAACAAAACGCTCAACTCCCGTCTCATCTTTGGCCAAAAGAAATGTGTAGCAAGTACGTCCTCCGTCTTCTTCACGCCAAAGTGTCCCATTAATCCTCCTCCATGCGCCTCCTGCAACAACAAAAGACGAAGAGAGCTAGCTGGAATGCATAGCTTGTTAGCACGGAACACAAATCCATCATTAACGACAAACTTGTTCCAGGTTCTTCCTTCTTTACAATTCTGCAATACATCTTTAAAATCAGCATCATGCACATATTGATCTTTGATGGTCTCCAAACCAAATATTTTGAAGTCAAGTTGTGAAAGCATAGTATAGCGACGAGACAATGCATCAACAACAACATTTTCTTTACCCTTCTTGTGTTTAATGACATAAGGGAAAGTTTCAATGAATTCAACCCATTTAGCATGTCTACGATTCAGTTTAGCTTGACTTTTAATATGTTTCAAAGATTCATGATCAGAATGTATAACAAATTCTTTGGGCCATAAATAATGTTGCCATGTTTCTAAAGTCCGAACAAGAGCATATAGTTCTTTATCATAAGTAGAATTATTCAGACTAGGCCCACTCAATTTTTCAGAAAAGTATGCAACAGGTTTACCATCTTGTAATAACACACCTCCTAATCCAATTCCACTAGCATCACATTCAAGCTCAAAACTCTTATTAAAATCAGGAAGGTTGAGTAAAGGAGCATGTGTCAACTTATCTTTCAATACCATGAAGGCTTTTTCCTGTGCGGTACCCCAAACAAAAGGCACATCCTTCTTTGTAAGCTCGTTGAGAGGTGCAGCAATGGTGCTAAAATCTCTCACAAAATGCCTATAGAAACCAGCGAGTCCAAGAAAACTCCGCACTTGTGTGACCGTTTTGGGCTGCGCCAACTCTCAATAGCTTCAATCTTGGCTTTATCAACTTCAATTCCCTGTGGAGTAACAACATAGCCAAGAAAAGATACTCGGTCGGTGCAAAAGGTGCACTTCCCAAGGTTACCAAACAAACGTGCATCACGTAGAGCAATAAAAACAGCACGTAAATGTTCCAAATGTTCTTCCAAAGATTTGCTATAAATTAGTATATCATCAAAATAGACTACCACAAATCGTCCAATGAAAGCACGTAAAACTTCGTTCATTACTCTCATGAAAGTACTAGGTGCATTAGTTAACCCAAAAGGCATGACTAACCACTCATATAAACCAAACCTAGTTTTAAATGCAGTTTTCCATTCATCTCCCAATTTCATACGAATTTGATGGTATCCACTACGCAAATCAACTTTGGAGAATATTGTAGAGCCACTCAATTCATCAAGCATATCATCTAGCCTAGGAATAGGATGACGATAATGAATGGTAATATTATTAATGCCTCTACAATCAACACACATACGCGACGTACCATCCTTTTTAGGCACTAGTATAATAGGAACAGCACAAGGACTAAGAGATTCGCGTATATAACCTTTGTCGAGCAGCTCCTGTACTTGACGCATAATCTCCTTCGTCTCCTCTGGAATTGTACGGTATGGTGCACGGTTGGGTAGCGATGCACTGGGAATTAAATCAATTTGATGCTCAATCCCTCGAATAGGTGGTAATCCCGGTGGCACGTCTTGTGGGAAGACGTCAGCGAACTCCTGCAAAATGTTAGTGACAGCAGGGGGCAAAGAGGAAGGCACGTCCTGGAATGAAAATAATGCCTCTTTGCACACAAAAGCATAGCAAACAGATTTGTTGAAATCTAGCTCATCAATATCAGATTTCTTGGCAAGTAAACATGCACTTTTCAATTTAATTTCAGAAACAACACTAGATGGTTTATTATTAGGTTTCATTTGTTGCTCAAATTCTTTTGCCACAATCTGATTTTCACTCTTATTTTTCTCCTGTTTTGCTTTATTAGCTCTATTAATGTCATCTTTCAAAATGGAATCAGGAGTCATAGGAAGTAAAGTAATATTTTTATCCTTATGAACAAGAGTATACTGATTGTTTCTACCATGGTGTACAGAATTTTTATCAAATTGCCATGGTCTACCAAGTAATAAGGAACATGCTTGCATGGGTACCACATCACAATCAACATAATCAGCATATGTAGAGATACTAAAATGCACACGAACAGTACGTGTTACCTTAACCTTGCCGCTGTTGTTGAACCATTGGATGTAGTAAGGATGTGGATGTGGTCTTGTGGTGAGAGATAGTTTCTCCACCATCTCCATGCTAGCCAAGTTGTTACAGCTCCCTCCATCTATGATGACGCGAACAGAACGTTCCTTCACAACTCCCTTTGTATGGAACAAATTATGCCTCTGATTTTGCTCTGCTTGTGTGACCTGCACACTCAAAACACGTTGAGCAACTAAACATTCATACATGTCAGCGTCTTCAGGAGCCATGTATTGCGTCTCATTTTCAGAATCATCTCCACCATGTTCTTCACGTGTAATAAGAGCCAAAGTCTCCTCATCATAGTCACTAGCGGACTCATACCCACCATCCTCAGTAGCAATCGTCACACGCTGAGATTTGCATGCTCTCGCATAATGTCCTCTTCCCTTACAACGACGACAAATAATATCTCTTGTGTGCCCTGTTGACGCCATGGAAGAAGACGAGCTCTGCGTAGGCCCGGCAGGTGTGCTCTTGGCAGAGAGTGGTGGTTGTGCCTGCTTTCTTGTATCACGGCTGGAGGTGGCACCTGAGGGAGGTGATGGTGAAGTGGAAGTAGAGGATGGACGTGGTGTCAATGATGAAGGTCGACCTGCAGAAAAGTTAGTTCGCGCCAATGCCTGTCGATCCTGCACTTCATGTTCAGCTTTACAAGCAAGATGGAATGATAGAGGCAAAGGTGTCCCGTCTTTCGATGAGATGATGGATATCGCTTTGGTGGAAGTCGACTTTGACGATCCGACTACGAACGTGCGAGGACGTCGCGCCTTAGCAATCGCTAAACCAACTCCGAGAGGTTATCGACCACGCCGGAGCACGATCAACCTGACCACGAGGGTCTGTTTCCTGCGAGCAAACGAAGAACAAGCAAGAAACTGAGATTGCAATCTGGATATTGCGAATATAAGATGAAAGCTTTATTGATCAAGGTGGAGTTCTGTGACGCCTTTGTCTGGTCGCTGAACACAAACGAAGTACGCGAAGTTGCAGCTATGGCGAACTTTTAATCTAAACAAAACCCAAAGTCTAAACGACGCCCTAAGGGCTGTATATATGGAGGAAGAGGGGGGGAATTTCGTGGCCCTTGAGGAAGGGGTCCGAAACCAACCCTATCTCTTGTTTCCCCACACATACGGACTCTAAAAACAGCCTATACTTATGTATTTCGAAATTACATGGGCCTGGCCCAATAATAAGGTGACGCAGCACCTAGAATAGCCTTTGGACGAAAGTTATGAAGTAGCATCTTGTATATTTCGTCCAAGGCTTCATGCACGCATTATGGTGGCTTCAACGTCCTGAAATCATCACTTGTAACTCCGTTCTTGTTCCCCATGCGCATGCCATCATCTCCATGCTTGTTCTTGCTCCAATGTTCATCCTTCTCAAAGCTAGGCCCTTCATTTGTAAGCAAAACAAATGTATCCAATTTAGGCAGCATCATATTCTCATGAACATTAGAATCATTAGCAAGAAACGAAAGTACCTGGTAATTTAATTGGCGTGCGCGAGCTCTAGTAATTGGTCCAGTATGTATAGCAGCAGGGACTGTGGGTGTAATAATTGTATTGATGTCCTCATCATCCTCCCCTTCTTGAAATGAAGTCGTCCTCGACGGAAGCTCATCTTCCTCACCCAAATAAGGCTTCAAATCTGCAATATTAAAAGTGGGACTAACCCCAAAATCTGTAGGCAGCTCAAGTTTATATGCATTATCATTTATTTTCTCTAACACCTTAAAAGGACCATCAGCACGTGGCATTAGCTTTGATTTGCGCAAATCAGGAAATCTATCCTTACGCAAATGTAACCAAACAAGATCTCCAGGTGCAAACACAACATGTTTTCTACCCTTATCTCCAGCAAGTTTATATTTAGCATTCATACGCTCAATGTTTTCCTTAGTTAACTCATGCATTTTTAAGATCAATTCAGCACGTTGTTTAGCATCAAAATTAACCTTCTCCGAAGATGGAAGAGGCAACAAATCAATAGGTGCACGAGGTAGGAAACCATACACAATTTCAAAAGGGCACATCTTAGTAGTAGAATGCAATGAACGATTATAAGAAAACTCAATATGAGGCAAGCATTCTTCCCACATTTTCTTATTATTCTTCAAAACAGCCCTAAGCATAGTAGACAATGTTCTATTGACTACTTCAGTTTGTCCATTAGTTTGGGGGTGACAAGTAGTACTAAAAAGCAGTTTAGTCCCCAACTTAGCCCATAAACATCTCCAAAAGTGGCTAAGAAATTTAGTATCACGATCGGAAACAATAGTATTTGGCACACCATGCAAGCGAATAATTTCACGAAAGAACAAATCAGCAACATTAACAGCATCATCGCTTTTATGACATGGTATAAAGTGTGCCATTTTCGAGAATCTATCCACGACAACAAATATGCTATCCCTCCCCTTCTTTGTTCGAGGTAAACCTAAAACAAAGTCCATAGATATATCCTCCCAAGGAACACTAGGTACAGGCAAAGGCATATATAAACCATGAGGATTGAGTCGTGACTTAGCTTTTTGACATGTAGTGATAGAGGCAAAGGTGTCCCGTCTTTCGATGAGATGGTGGATTTCGCTTTGGTGGAAGTCGACTTTGACGATCCGACTACGAACGTGCGAGGACGTCGCGCCTTAGCAATCGCTAAACCAACTCCGAGAGGTTATTGACCACGCCGGAGCACGATCAACCTGACCACGAGGGTCTGTTTCCTGCGAGCAAACGAAGAACAAGCAAGAAACTAAGATTGCAATCTGGATATTGCGAATATAAGATGAAAGCTTTATTGATCAAGGTGGGGTTCTGTGACGCCTTTGTCTGGTCGTTGAACACAAACGAAGTACGCGAAGTTGCAGCTATGGCGAACTTTTAATCTAAACAAAACCCAAAGTCTAAACGATGCCCTAAGGGCTGTATATATGGAGGAAGAGGGGGGAATTTCGTGGCCCTTGGTGGAGGGGTCCGAAATCAACCCTATCTCTTGTTTCCCCACACATACGGACTCTAAAAATAGCCTATACTTATGTATTTCGAAATTACATGGGCCTGGCCCAATAATAAGGTGACGCAACACCTAAAATAGCCTCGGGACGAAATTATGAAGTGGCATCTTGTATATTTCGTCCAAGGCTTCATGCACCCATTATGGTGGCTTCAAAGTCCTGAAATCATCACTTGTAACTCCGTTATTGTTCCCCTTGCGCATGCCATCATCTCCATGCTTGTTCTTGCTCCAATGTTCATCCTTCTCCAAGCTAGGCCCTTCATTTGTAAGCAAAACAAATGTATCCAATTTAGGCAGCATCATATTCTCATGAACATTAGAATCATTACCAAGAAACGAAAGTACCTGGTAATTTAGTTGGCGTGCACGAGCTCTAGTAATTGGTCCAGTATGTATAGCAGCAGGGGCTGTGGGTGTAACAATTGTATTGATGTCCTCATCAAAGATATATATCAGGAACATATCTACCCTCAAATGGTGGAATATTCAATTTCAGTTTAGGAATATGGACATCATCTCGTACCTGAGGTGGTGGTGCAGGCCTACCATTACGAATATATACCTGAGGTCGACCTGCTGGTGGTGGTACAGGTGGCTGCACGTAGTGTTGATTTTGATCAACATCATCCTCATAATCTCCCACATAATCATCCTCCTCCGCATCAGCAGCAGGAGCCACAGAAGTATCAACAGCAGCACCAACAGTTTGGCCAAACGCAAGAGGAACACGGCTTGCTCGGCGGAGGTCTGCTTCGCGACGTGGAGGTAGTCGTTGTTGTTGTTGTTGTTGGAGAGGTGCGTTAGGTGCAGCGGGTGGTGGTGGTAGAAGACGCGCGAGCAATTCATTGAACTTGTTATCGAGCTTTGTTTCGAACGTCTTTTCAAGGCCAGTGATCTTCTCCATGGCCTCTTCAAAATTGTTCAGCACATCTTGCACCTGTTCAGTCATCATTTGCTGAAACTTATCATGAAGCTCCTTGTTCGATAAATTCTCCCAGTCAATCTCGTCGGCTTGTGATCCTGGCATGGTTAGCAGCAATAGAAACACACAAGAATATGATCCTACAGACTACGAACAAGTGGTGGTGGTGGGTGTCACAAATCCGTCAAGCAAATCTCAAATTCTTACCAGTTCTTACCCAGCAGCAGGCGGTGATCGGCAACCGTTGTAGTCAAAAACTCTCAAAGCTTGGATAGAGCGATTACCAGGGAGAGTCAAACGCACGACGTAGATGTATGTGGAGCTGGGAAGGCTTATAATATGGTAGCAAAAAGGGTCAGCAATAATCAATTCAGAGATGCAAAGTTGAATAAACGCTCAACGACGGTACTGTGCTGGTCCTAGGCTAGACTGTGCTAGAGACGCGAGCCTAGAACACTAACAAAATCACGGCGCGGCACGTAAACAAGGGAAAAGCACACTCTGGATTTTTTTTTCGCTCTTTTTTTCTTTTTTTTTGCGCTGCTTTTTTTTGCGAAAAATCACTATAATGGCGAGTGTCTCAAAACTCTTCTTAGCTCAAACTGACAGGATGGGCACGAAATTTTTTCGACCAATTTTTTTTTTTTGACTGCCCGGACCCAAAAACTGGAAACGGGTCAAAAAAAACTTCCTATAATGGCACCTGTCTCAAAACACTCAGAAACACCTAAAAATAGGATAGCCAGAAAATTTTTCGAAAAATGCGTTTTCGAAAAATTTTGGGCCTAAACGGAGCGTGGCTACCCGACTCTTTTTTTTTCCGAAACCTACTCCGGCAAGGAAACACGAATCGGAATCTAGATGGATCTCGAAAACAAACCTAATATGCAAGGAACTCGGATTGGTGGTGGATATATGGTGGTGGTATATGGCAGCGGTAGTGGTAGCGGTGGTAGTATATGGATATGGATCGGTGGTGGTATATGGATACGGATTCGAAGCGGTGGCGGATAAGCGGTGGTGGTAGATGGCAGGGCGATGATGATGGTGCGGCGGCGGCGTGACAACTTATGACCAGAACTCGAAACTCTAAAAGACTAGACTCTAAGACCAGCAACTAGACACGACGATGCAACCGCAAATTCAACAAAGCAAAACCCTAAAAAGATTATGCAAAGGCTCAGATTGGTTCGGATATGATGAACTAACCCTAATTTTTTTGTGGCTTTTTCGTGGACTGTAGGTATGAAGAACAGACTCGATCTAAACTATGAAAAACTGTAAAATCTCACCGAGCAACCTGGAAATCTGATACCACTTGATAGAGGCAAAGGTGTCCCGTCTTTCGATGAGATGATGGATATCGCTTTGGTGGAAGTCGACTTTGACGATCCGACTACGAACGTGCGAGGACGTCGCGCCTTAGCAATCGCTAAACCAACTCCGAGAGGTTATCGACCACGCCGGAGCACGATCAACCTGACCACGAGGGTCTGTTTCCTGCGAGCAAACGAAGAACAAGCAAGAAACTGAGATTGCAATCTGGATATTGCGAATATAAGATGAAAGCTTTATTGATCAAGGTGGAGTTCTGTGACGCCTTTGTCTGGTCGCTGAACACAAACGAAGTACGCGAAGTTGTAGCTATGGCGAACTTTTAATCTAAACAAAACCCAAAGTCTAAACGACGCCCTAAGGGCTGTATATATGGAGGAAGAGGGGGGGAATTTCGTGGCCCTTGAGGAAGGGGTCCGAAACCAACCCTATCTCTTGTTTCCCCACACATACGGACTCTAAAAACAACCTATACTGATGTATTTCGAAATTACATGGGCCTGGCCCAATAATAAGGTGACGCAGCACCTAGAATAGCCTCTGGACGAAAGTTATGAAGTAGCATCTTGTATATTTCGTCCAAGGTTTCATGCACGCATTATGGTGGCTTCAACGTCTTGAAATCATCACTTGTAACTCCGTTCTTGTTCCCCATGCGCATGCCATCATCTCCATGCTTGTTCTTGCTCCAATGTTCATCCTTCTCAAAGCTAGGCCCTTCATTTGTAAGCAAAACAAATGTATCCAATTTAGGCAGCATCATATTCTCATGAATATTAGAATCATTACCAAGAAACGAAAGTACCTGGTAATTTAATTGGCGTGCGCGAGCTCTAGTAATTGGTCCAGTATGTATAGCAGCAGGGGCTGTGGGTGTAACAACGGTATTGATGTCCTCATCATCCTCCCCTTCTTGAAATGAAGTCGTCCTCGACGGAAGCTCATCTTCCTCACCCAAATAAGGCTTCAAATCTGCAATGTTAAAAGTGGGACTAACCCCAAAATCTGCAGGCAGCTCAAGTTTATATGCATTATAATTTATTTTCTCTAACACCTTAAAAGGACCATCAGCACGTAGCATTAGCTTTGATTTGCGCAAATCAGGAAATCTATCCTTACGCAAATGTAACCAAACAAGATCTCCAGGTGCAAACACAACATGTTTTCTACCCTTATCTCCAGCAAGTTTATATTTAGCATTCATACGCTCAATGTTTTCCTTAGTTAACTCATGCATTTTTAAGATCAATTCAGCATGTTGTTTAGCATCAAAATTAACCTTCTCCGAAGATGGAAGAGGCAACAAATCAATAGGTGCACGAGGTAGGAAACCATACACAATTTCAAAAGGGCACATCTTAGTAGTAGAATGCAATGAACGATTATAAGCAAACTCAATATGAGGCAAGCATTCTTCCCACATTTTCTTATTATTCTTCAAAACAGCCCTAAGCATAGTAGACAATGTTCTATTGACTACTTCAGTTTGTCCATCAGTTTGGGGGTGACAAGTAGTACTAAAAAGCAGTTTAGTCCCCAACTTAGCCCATAAACATCTCCAAAAGTGGCTAAGAAATTTAGTATCACAATCGGAAACAATAGTATTTGGCACACCATGCAAGCGAATAATTTCACGAAAGAACAAATCAGCAACATTAACAGCATCATCGCTTTTATGACATGGTATAAAGTGTGCCATTTTCGAGAATCTATCGGCGACAACAAATATGCTATCCCTCCCCTTCTTTGTTCGAGGTAAACCTAAAACAAAGTCCATAGATATATCCTCCCAAGGAACACTAGGTACAGGCAAAGGCATATATAAACCATGAGGATTGAGTCGTGACTTAGCTTTTTGACATGTAGTGCAGCGAGCAACAAAACGCTCAACATCCCGTCTCATCTTTGGCCAAAAGAAATGTGTAGCAAGTACGTCCTCTGTCTTCTTCACGCCAAAGTGTCCCATTAATCCTCCGCCATGCGCCTCCTGCAACAACAAAAGACGAAGAGAGCTAGCTGGAATGCATAGCTTGTTAGCACGGAACACAAATCCATCATTAACGACAAACTTGTTCCAGGTTCTTCCTTCTTTACAATTCTGCAATACATCTTTAAAATCAGCATCATGCACATATTGATCTTTGATGGTCTCCAAACCAAATATTTTGAAGTCAAGCTGTGAAAGCATAGTATAGCGACGAGACAATGCATCAGCAATAACATTTTTTTACCCTTCTTGTGTTTAATGACATAAGGGAAAGTTTCAATGAATTCAACCCATTTAGCATGTCTACGATTCAGTTTAGCTTGACTTTTAATATGTTTCAAAGATTCATGATCAGAATGTATAACAAATTCTTTGGGCCATAAATAATGTTGCCATGTTTCTAAAGTCCGAACAAGAGCATATAGTTCTTTATCATAAGTAGAATAATTCAGACTAGGCCCACTCAATTTTTCAGAAAAGTATGCAACAGGTTTGCCATCTTGTAATAACACACCTCCTAATCCAATGCCACTAGCATCACATTCAAGCTCAAAAGTCTTATTAAAATCAGGAAGTTGGAGTAAAGGAGCATGTGTCAACTTATCTTTCAATACCGTGAAGGCTTCTTCCTGTGCGGTACCCCAAACAAAAGGCACATCCTTCTTTGTAAGCTCGTTGAGAGGTGCAGCAATGGTGCTAAAATCTCTCACAACACGCCTATAGAAACCAGCGAGTCCAAGAAAACTCCGCACTTGTGTGACCGTTTTGGGCTGCGGCCAACTCTCAATAGCTTCAATCTTGGCTTTATCAACTTCAATTCCCTGTGGAGTAACAACATAGCCAAGAAAAGATACTCGGTCGGTGCAAAAGGTGCACTTCCCAAGGTTACCAAACAAACGTGCATCACGTAGAGCAATAAAAACAGCACGTAAATGTTCCAAATGTTCTTCCAAAGATTTGCTATAAATCAGTATATCATCAAAATAGACTACCACAAATCGTCCAATGAAAGCACGTAAAACTTCGTTCATTAGTCTCATGAAAGTACTAGGTGCATTAGTTAACCCAAAAGGCATGACTAACCACTCATATAAACCAAACTTAGTTTTAAAGGCAGTTTTCCATTCATCTCCCAATTTCATACGAATTTGATGGTATCCACTACGCAAATCAACTTTGGAGAATATTGTCGAGCCACTCAATTCATCAAGCATATCATCTAGCCTAGGAATAGGATGACGATAACGAATAGTAATATTATTAATGCCTCTACAATCAACACACATACGCGACGTACCATCCTTTTTAGGCACGAGTATAATAGGAACAGCACAAGGACTAAGAGATTCGCGTATATAACCTTTGTCAAGCAGCTCCTGTACTTGACGCATAATCTCCTTCGTCTCCTCTGGATTGGTACGGTATGGTGCACGGTTGGGTAGCGATGCACCGGGAATTAAGTCAATTTGATGCTCAATCCCTCGAATAGGTGGTAATCCCGATGGCACGTCTTGTGGGAAGACGTCAGCGAACTCCTGCAAAATGTTAGTGACAGCAGGGGGCAAAGAGGAAGGCACGTCCTCGAATGAAAATAATGCCTCTTTGCACACAAAAGCATAGCAAACTGATTTGTGGAAATCTAGTTCATCAATATCAGATTTTGTGGCAAGTAAACATGCACTTTTCAATTTAATTTCAGAAACAACACTAGATGGTTTATTATTAGGTTTCATTTGTTGCTCAAATTCCTTTGCCACAATCTGATTTTCACTCTTATTTTTCTCCTGTTTTGCTTTATTAGCTCTATTAATGTCATCTTTCAAAATGGAATCAGGAGTCATAGGAAGCAAAGTAATATTTTTATCCTTATGAACAAGAGTATACTGATTGTTTCTACCATGGTGTACAGAATTTTTATCAAATTGCCATGGTCTACCTAGTAATAAGGAACATGCTTGCATGGGTACCACATCACAATCAACATAATCAGCATATGTAGAGATACTAAAATGCACACGAACGGTACGTGTTTCCTTAACCTTGCCGCTGTTGTTGAACCATTGGATGTAGTAAGGATGTGGATGTGGTCTTGTGGTGAGAGATAGCTTCTCCACCATCTCCATGCTAGCCAAGTTGTTACAGCTCCCTCCATCGATGATGACGCGAACAGAACGTTCCTTCACAACTCCCTTTGTATGGAACAAATTATGCCTCTGATTTTGCTCTGCTTGTGTGACCTGCACACTCAAAACACGTTGAGCAACTAAACATTCATACCTGTCAGCGTCTTCAGGAGCCATGTATTGCGTCTCATTTTCAGAATCATCTCCACCATGTTCTTCACGTGTAATAAGAGCCAAAGTCTCCTCATCATAGTCACTAGCGGACTCATACCCACCAT
Organism: Triticum aestivum; assembly: GCF_018294505.1. Taxonomy (NCBI): domain Eukaryota; kingdom Viridiplantae; phylum Streptophyta; class Magnoliopsida; order Poales; family Poaceae; genus Triticum; species Triticum aestivum. The sequence goes on along the minus strand of NC_057802.1, from coordinate 243,900,355 downwards.
CCTCAGTAGCAATCATGACACGCTGAGATTTGCATTCTCTCGCAAAATGTCCTCTTCCCTTACAACGACGACAAATAATATCACTTGTGTGCCCTGTCGATGCCATGGAAGAAGAAGAGCTCTGCGCAGGCCCGGCAGGCGTGCTCTTGGCAGAGAGTGGTGGTTGTGCCTGCTTTCTTGTATCACGGCTGGAGGTGGCACCTGATGGAGGTGATGGTGAAGTGGAAGTAGAAAATGCACGCGGTGTCCATGATGAAGGTCGACCTGCAGAAAAGTTAGTTCGCGCCAATGGCTGTCGATCCTGCACTTCACGTTCAGCTTTACAAGCAAGATGGAATAAACGAGTGATATTATTATAATCCTTATACTCTAGAATGGTCTGAATCTCTTTATTTAATCCACCCATAAAACGTGCAAGCATAGCTTCATTCTCCTCAACAATACCACATCTAATCATGCCAGTTTGTAATTCCTGATAATATTCTTCTACAGAATTTTTCCCTTGTGTTAAGCGCTGCAATTTTTGAAGTAATTCACGTTGATAATATGGTGGAACCCAACGAGTACGCATAGCAGTTTTCAAAGCAGCCCAAGTAACTGGAACAGGATATAATCTACAATGTTCAGACCACCAAACACATGCAAAGCTAGTGAAAGCACAAACAGCAGCAGGAACACGTCTCTCCTCAGGATATTGTAAACATGTAAATCGTTGTTCAATTTCTCACTCCCAAGTAAGATATATATCAGGAACATATCTACCCTCAAATGGTGGAATATTCAATTTCAGTTTAGGGAGATGGTCATGATCTCGTACCTGAGGGGAGCCCTAACATTGCCATTATTTGCATGTGGACGACCTGGTGGTTGTGGTGCTGGTGGTTGCACGTAGTTCTGATTTTGACCAACCTCATCCTCGTAATCTCCCGCATAATCATCCTCCACATCACCAGCAGGAGCCACAGAAGTATCAACAGCAGTACCAACAGTTTGGCCGGGCTGAAGAAGGACACGGCTCGCTCGGCGGAGGGCTGTTTCGCGACGTGGAGGTAGTAGTTGTTGTTGTAGAGGTGCGACATGTGCAGCCGGTGGTGGTTGGGGAAGACGCTTGAGTAATTCAGTAAACTTGTTATCCAGCTTTCTCTCGAACGACTTCTCCACGGCATCTATCTTCTCCATAGCCTCTTCAAATCTGTTTAGCACATCTCCCACCTGGCCACTCATCATTTGCTGAAATTTATCATGCAACTCCTTGTTCGTCATGTTCTCCCAATCAGTCTCATCGGCTTGTGATCCTGCCAAACACATACAAAGCTAGTGAACAGGATATAATCTACAATGTTCAGACCACCAAACACATGCAAAGCTAGTGAAAGCACAAACAGCAGCAGGAACACGTCTCTCCTCAGGATATTGTAAACATGTAAATCGTTGTTCAGTTTCTAACTCCCAAGTAAGATATATATCAGGAACATATCTACCCTCAAATGGTGGAATATTCAATTTCAGTTTAGGGAGATGGTCATGATCTCGTACCTGAGGTGGTGGTGCCGGCCTACCATTGCGAATATATACCTGAGGTCGACCTGCTGGTGGTGGTGCTGGTGGCTGCACGTAGTTCTGATTTTGATCAACCTCATCCTCATAATCGCCCGCATAATCGTCATCCTCCTCAGCCGCCGCAGTAGCAGGAGCCAAAGAAGCATCAACAGTAGGTGCAGCGGCACCCGAATTTCGACCAGTCTCAATTGGAACGCGCTGTGCTCGTCCCACTTGATTTGGAAGGCGGCGTTGGAGATGTGGTTGTTGTTGTTGTAGAGGTGCGACATATGCAGCCGGTGGTGGTTGGGGAAGACGCTTGAGTAATTCAGTAAACTTGTTATCCAGCTTTGTCTCGAACGACTTCTCCACGGCATCTATCTTCTCCATAGCCTCTTCAAATCTGTTTAGCACATCTCCCACCTGGCCACTCATCATTTGCTGAAATTTATCATGCAACTCCTTGTTCGTCATGTTCTCCCAATCAGTCTCATCGGCTTGTGATCATGCCATCGTTAGCAGCAATAGAAACACAAAAGAATATGATCCTGCAGACTACTAGGAAGTGGTGGTGATGGTGGTGTGTCACAAAACCTTCAAGCGAATCTCAAATTCTTACCAGTTCTTACCCAGCAACAGGTGGTGATCGGCAACCGTTGTAGTCAAAACTCTCAAAGCTTGGATAGAGCGATTACCAGGGAGAGTCAAACGCATGATGTAGATGTATGTGGAGCTGGGAAGGCTTATAATATGGTAGCAAAAATGGTCTGCAATGATCAATTCAGAGATGCAAAGTTGATGAAACGCTCCACGACGGTACTGTGCTGGTCCTAGGCTAGACCGTGCTAGAGACGCGAGCCTAGAACACTAACAAAATCACGGCGCTGCATCTAAACAAGGGAAAAGCACACTTTGGAATTTTTTTTGCTCTTTTTTGTTTTTTCGCGCTCTTTTTTTTGCGCTGCTTTTTTTGCGAAAAATCACTATAATGGCGAGTGTCTCAAAACTCTTCCCAGGTCAAACTATAATAGCCAATACCATATACCACCACTACCATATACCACCACCGCTGCCATATCCTACCACCATATATCCACCACCAATCCGAGTTCTTTTCCTATTCGGTTAGTTTTAGAGATCCATCTATTTTCCGTTTCGTGTTCCCTTGCCTGAGTAGGTCTCGAAAAAAAAGTCTAGAGACCCCCGGGCAGTTTTTAGGCCAAAATTTTGGCGACCAAAAATATTTTTTCCCTATCCTATTTTTAGGTCCCGGGGAGTGTTTTGAGACACTCGCCATCATAGTGATTTTTTGTCGCACTTTTTCGTCGTCGTTGCCCTGATTTCCGAAAAAAAATAGTCAAAAAAAATTTTGTGCCCATCCTGTCAGTTTGACCTGGGAAGAGTTTTGAGACACTCGCCATTATAGTGATTTTTTCGCAAAAAAAAAGAGAGGAGCGCAAAAAAAAGAGCGAAAAAAATTCCAGAGTGTGCTTTTCCCTTGTTTACGTGCAGCGCCGTGATTTTGTTAGTGTTCTAGGCTTGCGTCTCTAGCACGGTCTAGCCTAGGACCAGCACAGTACCGTCGTTGAGCGTTTATTCAGCTTTGCATCTCTGAATTGATTATTGCTGACCATTTTTGCTACCATATTATAAGCCTTCCCAGCTCCACATACATCTATATCGTGCGTTTGACTCTCCCTGGTAATCGCTCTATCCAAGCTTTGAGAGTTTTGACTACAACGGTTGCCGATCACCACCTGCTACTGGGTAAGAACTGGTAAGAATTTGAGATTCGCTTGAAGGTTTTGTGACACACGACCATCACCACCACTTCCTAGTAGTCTGCAGGATCATATTTTTTGGTGTTTCTATTGCTGCTAACTATGGCAGGATCACAAGCCGATGAGACTGATTGGGAGAACATGACGAACAAGGAGTTGCATGATAAATTTCAGCAAATGATGAGTGGCTAGGTGGGAGATGTGCTAAACAGATTTGAAGAGGCTATGGAGAAGATAGATGCCGTGGAGAAGTCGTTCGAGACAAAGCTGGATAACAAGTTTACTGAATTACTCAAGCGTCTTCCCCAACCACCACCGGCTGGACATGTCGCACCGCTACAACAACAACAACCACATCTCCAACGCCGCCTTCCAAAGCAAGTGGGACGAGCACAGCGCGTTCCAATTGAGACTGGTCAAAATTCAGGTGCCGCTGCACCTACTGTTGATGATGAGGATATGACTACCTTGGATACGACCAAAAATATTGCATACATGCATCTTTGTCAGGTGATTTCTAGTGCAAACTATTCAATAATCTATTTATGTTATCCAGAACAAAAATACTTCACACACTTTTGTGTTTTGTCTAATTGCAGGTGTATGGGACATTTGTACAATCCACATATGAAGATAAGGCAAAAGGAGAAGTTTAGGTTCTGTTCAAAAAGTCCTCTCACGTCACTTTTGGGCCAAGAGAAGATAGAGTCCAAGTCTCTCACGTTCTGGATTCAGATTCGGACTGCACAGACATACCTGACTCAAAACGCCAACAACTTTTTCATACGGACTCCGAATTGGGTGATTCTTTTTTTTGTTGGAAACTAGATTTCGTGCTTTTTCCAACCCAATTGGATTCACCTTTATTCGTCCGGAGCATTGAGTTATGGTCGAAACAATCTGACGTTGCACCAGAATCCGAGTCAAACTACAAGTCCAAAGGTGTTGCATCACCTCCACTTGGGCCCATGAGCCTTGTACGACCTAGGGTTGGTTTTAGGCTGCCTTGGGACGTCCTCCCACTTCCTTGGCCGCCACCCCTTGCTCCTATATAAGTAGATCCATCTAGTAGCTTTTTCCTTGGAATTTGTTTAGTTAAAAGTTAGCCATTGCAACTTCGTGTACTTCGTTTGTGTCCAACGACCAGACCAAGACCGCTTACGGATTCCCACCACTATCAATACTTCATATATATTCGCAATATTCAGATTGCATTATCATATTCTTGCTCGTTCTTCGATTGCTTGCAGGAATAGACCTTCGTGGTCAGGCTGATCGTGCTTCCGGCATCGTCAGTAACCTCAGGAGATTGGTTTAGCGATTGATAAGGCGCAACGTCATGCACGTTTGTAGTCGGATCGTCAAAGTCGTCTCCACCAAATCGATAGTTATCATCTCATCGAAAGATCGGGACACATTTGCCTCTATCAAGTGGTATCAGTTTTCAAGTTGCTCGGTGAGAATTTCCAGTTTCCCCTAGATTAGATTTATTTTCTTACCTATTGTCCAAGAAAAAGCCACAAAAAAGTTAGATCAATTCATCCTTTTGTCCAAGCCAGTCTGAGCCTTTGCAATTTTCTATTCATTGTTTGCATTATTGAATTATCGGTTGCATCATCGTGTCGAGTTGCTGGTCTTAGGGTCTAGTTCGTTTAGAGTTTCGAGTTCTGTTCACATTAGTCACGTCGCCGCTGCATCGTTATCCCTTCTGCTGTCCACCACACCATCCATCAAATTCCACCATGTGCTACCCATAGTTCATTGTCACAATCATAGTTGAGGTTGTTCACATCTTCGCTTGATCCAATCTGCATCTTATCTAGTTTGTCTTGGAAAGAGGGAGAGAAAAAAAAGACAGAGAAAAAAAAGAGAGAAAAAAAAGAAAAAGAGTCAGAAAAAAAAAAGAGAGAAGAAAAAAAACAAAATTCGGATCTATCTAGACTCAATCTCGTAGTTGAATTCGGATTGTAATCTGTTTTGTGCACTGTTTAGTAAAACAGGCATACCTTCCTTATACGAAGTCCGTTTTGACTCCGCGAGTACTCAAATGAAAGCTAGCGACGAGCCGCATCTAAATAGTTGCAGAGACTAGTTCAATATTTGACACCTCAAAATCGTCTTCTAAATAGGTCTTTTTGCCCTCCGAAGTTCGCGGACACAGCTTATTCCAGTTTTTCAAGCCAGTTTCAGAATTCTTTCACTCCTCATATCAACTCGGAATTGAGTGATTCTTTTTGCATTGGAAAGCTTGAGTTAGTAGCATTCTTTGAAAAAAATTATCAGAAAATTGGCACAAACTTTTCAAGAGGAAAGTTGGAGAGAGTTGTTGTATATCCTGCTTGGCAGTTGTTTTTCATCATTATCTTTACTGCCGTTGTGATCTTCACTTATATCTTGCTGTCCAGAGCTACTTAGTATCCTTCATTGATGCTAGTTGTGCTACGCCGTGACCTCATTAGTGTTCTAGGCTCGCGTCTCTAGTCCGGTCTAGCCTAGGACCAGCACAGTACCGTCGTTGAGCGTTTATTCAACATTGCATCTCTGAATTGATTATTGCTAATATTTTGCTACCATATATAGCCAACCCAGCTCCACATATTTCTACACCGTGTATACGTACGTTCCCCTGGCAATCGCTTTACTCAATCTTTGGAGTTATTTGACACCGCTGGTTGCCTGTCACTACAACATGTACACCTTGTCTCTTTTGTTAGCCACATTTCAGATTAAGCAACGCCGAGGACGGCTTTGTTTTCAAGAAGGGGAGGATGATGAGGACATGACTACCTTTGATACGACCAAAAATATTGCATATATGCATATTTGTCAGGTGATTTCTAGTGCAAACTATTCAATAATCTATTTATGTTATACAGAACAAAAATACTTCACACACTTTTGTGTTTTGTCTAATTGCAGGTGTATGAGACATTTGTGCAATCCACATATGAAGATAAGGGAGAAAGAGATGTTTACTTGCTGTTCAAAAAGTTCTCTCACGTCACTTTTGGCCCAAGAGAAGATAGAGTCCAAGTCTCTCACGTTCTGGATTCAGATTCGGACTGCACAGACATACCTGACTCAAAACGCCAACAACTTTTTCATACAGACTCCGAATTGGGTGATTCTTTTTTTGTTGGAAACTAGATTTCGTGCTCTTTTCAACACAATTGGATTCACCTTTAAATTCGTCCGGAGCATTGAGTTATGGTCGAAACAATCTGACGTTGCACCAGAATCCGAGTCAAACTACAAGTCCAAAGGTGTTGCATCACCTCCACTTGGGCCCATGTGCCTTGTACGACCTAGGGTTGGTTTTAGGCTGCCTTGGGACGTCCTCCCACCTCCTTGGCCGCCACCCCTTGTTCCTATATAAGTAGATCCATCTAGTAGCTTTTTCCTTGGAATTTGTTTAGTTAAAAGTTAGCCATTGCAACTTCGTGTACTTCGTTTGTGTCCAACGACCAGACCAAGACCGCTTACGGATTCCCACCACTATCAATACTTCATATATATTCGCAATATTCAGATTGCATTATCATATTCTTGCTCGTTCTTCGATTGCTTGCAGGAATAGACCTTCGTGGTCAGGCTGATCGTGCTTCCGGCATCGTCAGTAACCTCAGGAGATTGGTTTAGCGATTGATAAGGCGCAACGTCGTGCACGTTTGTAGTCGGATCGTCAAAGTCGTCTCCACCAAATCGATAGTTATTATCTCATCGAAAGATCGGGACACCCTCGCCTCTATCAAGTGGTATCAGTTTTCAGGTTGCTCGGTGAGAATTTCCAGTTTCCCCTAGATTAGATTTATTTTCTTACCTATTGTCCAAGAAAAAGCCACAAAAAAGTTAGATCTATTCATCCTTTTGTCCAAGCCAGTCTGAGCCTTTGCAATTTTCTATTCATTGTTTGCATTATTGAATTATCGGTTGCATCATCGTGTCGAGTTGCTGGTCTTAGGGTCTAGTTCGTTTAGAGTTTCGAGTTCTGTTCACATTAGTCACGTCGCTGCTGCATCGTTATCCCTTCTGCTGTCCACCACACCATCCATCAAATTCCACCACATGCTACCCATAGTTCATTGTCACAATCATAGTTGAGGTCGTTCACATCTTCGCTTGATCCAATCTGCATCTTATCTAGTTTGTCTTGGAAAGAGGGAGAGAAAAAAAAGATAGAGAAAAAAAAGAGAAAAAAAAGAAAAAGAAGTCAGAAAAAAAAGAGAAAGAAAAAAAAAACAAAATTCGGATCTATCTAGACTCAATCTCGTAGTTGAATTCGGATTGGAATCTGTTTTGTGCACTGTTTAGTAAAACAGGCATACCTTCCTCATACGAAGTCCGTTTTGACTCCGCGAGTACTCAAATGAAAGCTAGCGACGAGCCGCATCTAAATAGTTGCAGAGACTAGTTCAATATTTGACACCTCAAAATCGTCTTCTAAATAGGTCTTTTTGCCCTCCGAAGTTCGCGGACACAGCTTATTCCAGTTTTTCAAGCCAGTTTCAGAATTCTTTCACTCCTCATATCAACTCGGAATTGAGTGATTCTTTTTGCATTGGAAAGCTTGAGTTAGTAGCATTCTTTGAAAAAATTTATCAGAAAATTGGCACAAACTTTTCAAGAGGAAAGTTGGAGAGAGTTGTTGTATATCCTGCTTGGCAGTTGTTTTTCATCATTATCTTTACTGCCGTTGTGATCTTCACTTATATCTTGCTGTCCAGAGCTACTTAGTATCCTTCATTGATGCTAGTTGTGCTACGCCGTGACCTCATTAGTGTTCTAGGCTCGCGTCTCTAGTCCGGTCTAGCCTAGGACCAGCACAGTACCGTCGTTGAGCGTTTATTCAACATTGCATCTCTGAATTGATTATTGCTAATATTTTGCTACCATATATAGCCAACCCAGCTCCACATATTTCTACACCGTGTATACGTACGTTCCCCTGGCAATCGCTTTACTCAATCTTTGGAGTTATTTGACACCGCTGGTTGCCTGTCACCACCTGCTGCTTGGTAAGAACTTGTAAGATATTGATATTTGCTTTACTGTGAGCGCTTTACCACCACATCCTAGTAGTTCATAGGAACATTATTCTTGAATTTTATTTCTTGTTTCTACTAATCATGACAGGATCTAGAGTCAATTCATGGGGTTTGTCGATCGTGGGAGATGTGCCATCACCTATGCAAATACCACAACCGTCACGAGAGGTGCACAAACATCCAAATGCACATGATCAGGTTAATGTTTCTATACCACCATTTAATGGCCGTTTTAGACCTGCTTTATATATTGAATGGGAGTTTGACCTAAATAATATATTTGCTTCCAATAATTTTGATGTACGTAAAAGAGTTAAGGTTGCGGTTGGTTCTTTCACTGGTTATGCTGTAGTTTGGTGGAGTGAATATTGTCGGTTACACCCTAATGATATACCTACTACTTGGGATGATTTGAAACTTGCCAAGCAACATACATTCGTTCCCGCTTATTATACTCGTGACATGATTACAAAGTTGCAACATTTAAAACAAGGTAGTGACACCGTAACGAAATATTATGATACTTTACAAACTACCTTGCTGCATTCCTCTTTAGAAGAAAGTGAAGAAGATTTTATGGATAGATTTTGGGGAGGATTAAATCGTGACATTCAGGAGATACTAATACATGAAGAGTGTTATCCTATGGACCATTTGTTTCATCTTGCTTGCAAAGCTGAACAGGAAATAAAACGACGTGTTGCGCACAAGGAGAACAAGCGCGAGATGCACATTCCAAGAGTTGATACGGTTGTCCCTTCAACTACTAAGCATACTATGACAACCACATCCGTTGTTGTGAGGACTACATCACCTCCACCATGTGACACATCATCACCGAGAGTGCCTACCTCATCTGAGTTGATCATAAGAGGTAATGACAAAGGTACTAATCTTCCACTTCCACATGAGTATGATGAATGTCTTGTCAATTTAAGTGCACCATGCGGTGAGCTACCCACTACTTTGATCACACCAGCTACCTTAGAGGACTATGTTGATGATTTGACTTTGCCATGTGATCAAACAATTTTGAGTGAGCCCATTGAATTAACTATCGATGCAAAAGAATCAAGTGAATCAGGGAATAAATCAGATTTGAATCAAATATGTTTGAAAATAATTGTGCCAATGTTTAATCATTTTGATATGACCTCTAATCTTGGTGATGGTTCATCAATGTTGGGATGGTTTAATGATGAATATTGTCAATCTTTTCATATGAATAAGAGCTTCACTTATATGTGCAAACTGAGTTGCAATACTTTCATGCCTTCTACTTCTTGTGATAATATTTTGGCTTTATATTTTATTAACTATGAAAGTTACTCATGTATACATGTGTCATATGTGCAAAATCCACGGGAAGTAAAAATGGATGACATATACATATACAACATGTACACCTTGTCTCTTTTGTTAGCCACATTTCAGATTAAGCAACGCCGAGGACGGCTTTGTTTTCAAGAAGGGGAGGATGATGAGGACATGACTACCTTGGATACGACCAAAAATATTGCATACATGCATATTTGCCAGGTGATTTCTAGTGCAAACTATTCAATAATCTATTTATGTTATCCAGAACAAAAATACTTCACACACTTTTGTGTTTTGTCTAATTGCAGGTGTATGGGACATTTGTACAATCCACATATGAAGATAAGGCAAAAGGAGAAGTTTAGGTTCTGTTCAAAAAGTCCTCTCACGTCACTTTTGGGCCAAGAAAAGATAGAGTCCAAGTCTCTCACGTTCTGGATTCAGATTCGGACTGCACAGACATACCTGACTCAAAACGCCAACAACTTTTTCATACGGACTCCGAATTGGGTGATTCTTTTTTTGTTGAAAACTAGATTTCGTGCTTTTTCCAACCCAATTGGATTCACCTTTAAATTCGTCCGGAGCATTGAGTTATGGTCGAAACAATCTGACATTGCACCAGAATCCGAGTCAAACTACAAGTCCAAAGGTGTTGCATCACCTCCACTTGGGCCCATGAGCCTTGTACGACCTAGGGTTGGTTTTAGGCTGCCTTGGGACGTCCTCCCACCTCCTTGGCCGCCACCCCTTGCTCCTATATAAGTAGATCCATCTAGTAGCTTTTTCCTTGGGATTTGTTTAGTTAAAAGTTAGCCATTGCAACTTCGTGTACTTCGTTTGTGTCCAACGACCAGACCAAGACCGCTTACGGATCCCCACCATTATCAATACTTCATATATATTCGCAATATTCAGATTGCTTTATCATATTCTTGCTCGTTCTTCGATTGCTTGCAGGAATAGACCTTCGTGGTCAGGCTGATCGTGCTTCCGGCATCGTCAGTAACCTCAGGAGATTGGTTTAGCGATTGCTAAGGCGCAACGTCGTGCATGTTTGTAGTCGGATCGTCAAAGTCGACTCCACCAAATCGATAGTTATCATCTCATCGAAAGATCGGGACACCCTCGCCCCTATCAAGTGGTATCAGTTTTCAGGTTGCTCGGTGAGAATTTCCAGTTTCCCCTAGATTAGATTTATTTTCTTACCTATTGTCCAAGGAAAAGCCACAAAAAAGTTAGATCTATTCATCCTTTTGTCCAAGCCAGTCTGAGCCTTTGCAATTTTCTATACATTGTTTGCATTATTGAATTATCGGTTGCATCGTCGTGTCGAGTTGCTGGTCTTAGGGTCTAGTTCATTTAGAGTTTCGAGTTCTGTTCACATTAGTCACGTCGCCGCTGCATCGTTATCCCTTCTGCTGTCCACCACACCATCCATCAAATTCCACCATGTGCTACCCATAGTTCATTGTCACAATCATAGTTGAGGTCGTTCACATCTTCGCTTGATCCAATCTGCATCTTATCTAGTTTGTCTTGGAAAGAGGGAGAGAAAAAAAAGATAGAGAAAAAAAGAAAAAGAAGTCAGAAAAAAAAGAGAAAGAAAAAAGTGTGAGGAAAAAAAAAGAGAGAAGAAAAAAAACAAAATTCGGATCTATCTAGACTCAATCTCGTAGTTGAATTCGGATTGGAATCTGTTTTGTGCACTGTTTAGTAAAACAGGCATACCTTCCTCATACGAAGTCCGTTTTGACTCCGCGAGTACTCAAATGAAAGCTAGCGACGAGCCGCATCTAAATAGTTGCAGAGACTAGTTCAATATTTGACACCTCAAAATCGTCTTCTAAATAGGTCTTTTTGCCCTCCGAAATTCGCGGACACAGCTTATTCCAGTTTTTCAAGCCAGTTTCAGAATTCTTTCACTCCTCATATCAACTCGGAATTGAGTGATTCTTTTTGCATTGGAAAGCTTGAGTTAGTAGCATTCTTTGAAAAAAATTATCAGAAAATTGGCACAAACTTTTCAAGAGGAAAGTTGGAGAGAGTTGTTGTATATCCTGCTTGGCAGTTGTTTTTCATCATTATCTTTACTGCCGTTGTGATCTTCACTTATATCTTGCTGTCCAGAGCTACTTAGTATCCTTCATTGATGCTAGTTGTGCTACACCGTGACCTCATTAGTGTTCTAGGCTCGCGTCTCTAGTCCGGTCTAGCCTAGGACCAGCACAGTACCGTCGTTGAGCGTTTATTCAACATTGCATCTCTGAATTGATTATTGCTAATATTTTGCTACCATATATAGCCAACCCAGCTCCACATATTTCTACACCGTGTATACGTACGTTCCCCTGGCAATCGCTTTACTCAATCTTTGGAGTTATTTGACACCGCTGGTTGCCTGTCACCACCTGCTGCTTGGTAAGAACTTGTAAGATATTGATATTTGCTTTACTGTGAGCGCTTTACCACCACATCCTAGTAGTTCATAGGAACATTATTCTTGAATTTTGTTTCTTGTTTCTACTAATCATGACAGGATCTAGAGTCAATTCATGGGGTTTGTCGATCGTGGGAGATGTGCCATCACCTATGCAAATATCACAACCGTCACGAGAGGTGCACAAACATCCAAATGCACATGATCAGGTTAATGTTTCTATACCACCATTTAATGGCCGTTTTAGACCTGCTTTATATATTGAATGGGAGTTTGACCTAAATAATATATTTGCTTCCAATAATTTTGATGTACGTAAAAAAGTTAAGGTTGCGGTTGGTTCTTTCACTGGTTATGCTGTAGTTTGGTGGAGTGAATATTGTCGGTTACACCCTAATGATATACCTACTACTTGGGATGATTTGAAACTTGCCATGCGACATACATTCGTTCCCGCTTATTATACTCGTGACATGATTACAAAGTTGCAACATTTAAAACAAGGTAGTGACACCGTAACGAAATATTATGATACTTTACAAACTACCTTGCTGCATTCCTCTTTAGAAGAAAGTGAAGAAGATTTTATGGATAGATTTTGGGAAGGATTAAATCGTGACATTCAGGAGATACTAATACATGAAGAGTGTTATCCTATGGACCATTTGTTTCATCTTGCTTGCAAAGCTGAACAGGAAATAAAACGACGTGTTGCGCACAAGGAGAACAAGCGCGAGATGCACATTCCAAGAGTTGATACGGTTGTCCCTTCAACTACTAAGCATACTATGACAACCACATCCGTTGTTGTGAGGACTACATCACCTCCACCATGTGACACATCATCACCGAGAGTGCCTACCTCATCTGAGTTGATCATAAGAGGTAATGACAAAGGTACTAATCTTCCACTTCCACATGAGTATGATGAATGTCTTGTCAATTTAAGTGCACCATGCGGTGAGCTACCCACTACTTTGATCACACCAGCTACCTTAGAGGACTATGTTGATGATTTGACTTTGCCATGTGATCAAACAATTTTGAGTGAGCCCATTGAATTAGCTATCGATGCAAAAGAATCAAGTGAATCAGGGAATAAATCAGATTTGGATCAAATATGTTTGAAAATAATTGTGCCAATGTTTAATCATTTTGATATGACCTCTAATCTTGGTGATGGTTCATCAATGTTGGGATGGTTTAATGATGAATATTGTCCATCTTTTCAAATGAATAAGAGCTTCACTTATATGTGCAAACTGAGTTGCAATACTTTCATGCCTTCTACTTCTTGTGATAATATTTTGGCTTTATATTTTATTAACTATGAAAGTTACTCATGTATACATGTGTCATATGTGCAAAATCCACGGGAAGTAAAAATGGATGACATATACATATACAACATGTACACCTTGTCTCTTTTGTTAGCCACATTTCAGATTAAGCAACGCCGAGGACGGCTTTGTTTTCAAGAAGGGGAGGATGATGAGGACATGACTACCTTGGATACGACCAAAAATATTGCATACATGCATATTTGTCAGGTGATTTTTAGTGCAAACTATTCAATAATCTATTTATGTTATCCAGAACAAAAATACTTCACACACTTTTGTGTTTTGTCTAATTGCAGGTGTATGCGACATTTGTACAATCCACATATGAAGATAAGGCAAAAGGAGAAGTTTAGGTTCTGTTCAAAAAGTCCTCTCACGTCACTTTTGGGCCAAGAGAAGATAGAGTCCAAGTCTCTCACGTTCTGGATTCAGATTCGGACTGCACAGACATACCTGACTCAAAACGCCAACAACTTATTCATACGGACTCCGAATTAGGTGATTCTTTTTTGTTGGAAACTAGATTTCGTGCTCTTTCCAACCCAATTGGATTCACCTTTAAATTCGTCCGGAGCATTGAGTTATGGTCGAAACAATCTGACGTTGCACCAGAATCCGAGTCAAACTACAAGTCCAAAGGTGTTGCATCACCTCCACTTGGGCCCATGAGCCTTGTACGACCTAGGGTTGGTTTTAGGCTGCCTTGGGACGTCCTCCCACCTCCTTGGCCGCCACCCCTTGCTCCTATATAAGTAGATCCATCTAGTAGCTTTTTCCTTGGAATTTGTTTAGTTAAAAGTTAGCCATTGCAACTTCGTGTACTTCGTTTGTGTCCAACGACCAGACCAAGACCGCTTACGGATTCCCACCACTATCAATACTTCATATATATTCGCAATATTCAGATTGCATTATCATATTCTTGCTCGTTCTTCGATTGCTTGCAGGAATAGACCTTCGTGGTCAGGCTGATTGTGCTTCCGGCATCGTCAGTAACCTCAGGAGATTGGTTTAGCGATTGATAAGGCGCAACGTCGTGCACGTTTGTAGTCGGATCGTCAAAGTCGTCTCCACCAAATCGATAGTTATCATCTCATCAAAAGTCAGGACACCTTTGCCTCTATCAGTTGATGCTTCTTTGGCTCCTGCTACTGCGGCGGCTGAGGAGGATGACGATTATGCGGGCGATTATGACGATGAGGTTGATCAAAATCAGAACTACGTTCAGCCACCACCACCACCACCAGCAGGTCGACCTCAGGTATATATTCGCAACGGTAGGCCGGCACCACCACCTCAGGTACGAGATCATGACCATCTCCCTAAACTGAAATTGAATATTCCACCATTTGAGGGTAGATATGTTCCTGATATATATCTTACTTGGGAGTTAGAAACTGAACAACGATTTACATGTTTACAATATCCTGAGGAGAGACGTGTTCCTGCTGCTGTTTGTGCTTTCACTAGCTTTGCATGTGTTTGGTGGTCTGAACATTGTAGATTATATCCTGTTCCAGCTACTTGGGCTGCTTTGAAAACTGCTATGCGTACTCGTCGGGTTCCACCATATTATCAACGTGAATTACTTCAAAAATTGCAGCGCTTAAGACAAGGGAAAAATTCCGTAGAAGAATATTATCAGGAATTACAAACTGGCATGATTAGATGTGGTATTGTTGAGGAGAATGAAACTATGCTTGCACGTTTTATGGGTGGATTAAATAAAGAGATTCAGACCATTCTAGAGTATTATAATAATATCACTCGTTTATTCCATCTTGCTTGTAAAGCTGAACGTGAAGTGCAAGATCGACAGCCATTGGCGCGAACTAACTTTTCTGCAGGTCGACCTTCATCATGGACACCGCGTGCATCTTCTACTTCCACTGCACCAGCACCTCCATCAGGTTCCACCTCCAGCCATGATACAAGAAAGCAAGCACAACCACCACTATCTGCCAAGAGTGCACCTGTCGGGCCTGCACAGAGCTCTTCTTCTTCCATGGCATCGACAGGGCACACAAGTGATATTATTTGTCGTCGTTGTAAGGGAAGAGGGCATTATGCGAGAGAATGCAAATCTCAGCGTGTAATGATTGCTACTGAGGTGACTTTGGCTCTTATTACACGTGAAGAACATGGTGGAGATGATTCTGAAATGAGACGCAATACATGGCTCCTGAAGACGCTGACAGGTATGAATGTTTAGTTGCTCAACGTGTTTTGAGTGTGCAGGTCACACAAGCAGAGCGAAATCAGAGGCATAATTTGTTCCATACAAAGGGAGTTGTGAAGGAACGTTCTGTTCGCGTCATCATAGATGGAGGGAGCTCTAACAACTTGGCTAGCATGGAGATGGTGGAGATGCTATCTCTCACCACAAGACCACATCCACATCCTTACTACATCCAATGGTTCAACAACAGCGGCAAGGTTAAGGTAACGCGTACTGTTCGTGTGCATTTTAGTATCTCGACATATGTTGATTATGTTGATTGTGATGTGGTACCCATGCAAGCATGTTCCTTATTACTTGGTAGACCATGGCAATTTGATAAAAATTCTGTACACCATGGTAGAAATAATCAGTATACTCTTGTTCATAAGGATAAAAATATCACTTTGCTTCCTATGACTCCTAATTCCATTTTGAAAATAAAGCAAAACAGGAGAAAAATAAGAGTGAAAATCAGATTGTGGCAAAAGAATTTGAGCAACAAATGAAACCTACTACTAAACCATCTAGTGTTGTTTCTAAAATTAAATTGAAAAGTGCATGTTTACTTGCCACAAAATCTGATATTGATGAGCTAGATTTCAGCAAATCTGTTTGCTATGCTTTTGTGTGCAAAGAGGCATTATTTTCATTCGAGGACGTGCCTTCCTCTTTGCCCCATGCTGTCACTAACATTTTGCAGGAGTTCGCTGACGTCTTCCCACGAGACGTGCCACCGGGATTACCACCTATTCGAGGGATTGAGCATCAAATTGACTTAATTCCCGGTGCATCGCTACCCTACCGTGCACCATACCGTACCAATCCAGAGGAGACGAAGGAGATTATGCGTCAAGTACAGGAGCTGCTCGACAAAGGTTATATACGCGAATCTCTTAGTCCTTGTGCTGTTCCCATTATACTAGTGCCTAAAAAGGATGGTACGTCGCGTATGTGTGTTGATTGTAGAGGCATTAATAATATTACTATTCGTTATCATCATCCTATTCCTAGGCTAGATGATATGCTTGATGAATTGAGTGGCTCTACAATATTCTCCAAAGTTGATTTGCGTAGTGGATACCATCAAATTCGTATGAAATTGGGAGATGAATGGAAAACTGCATTTAAAACTAAGTTTGGTTTATATGAGTGGTTAGTCATGCCTTTTGGGTTAACTAATGCACCTAGTACTTTCATGAGACTAATGAACGAAGTTTTACGTGCTTTAATTAGACGATTTGTGGTAGTCTATTTTGATGATATACTGATTTATAGCAAATCTTTGGAAGAACATTTGGAACATTTACGTGATGTTTTTATTGCTCTACGTGATGTTTTTATTGCTCTACGTGATGCATGTTTGTTTGGTAACCTTGGGAAGTGCACCTTTTGCACCGACCGAGTATCTTTTCTTGGCTATGTTGTTACTCCACAGGGAATTGAAGTTGATAAAGCCAAGATTGAAGCTATTGAGAGTTGGTCGCAGCCCAAAACGGTCACACAACTGCGGAGTTTTCTTGGACTCGCTGGTTTCTATAGGCGTTTTGTGAGAGATTTTAGCACCATTGCTGCACCTCTCAACGAGCTTACAAAGAAGGATGTGCCTTTTGTTTGGGGTACCGCACAGGAAGAAGCCTTCACGGTATTGAAAGATAAGTTGACACATGCTCCTTTACTCCAACTTCCTGATTTTAATAAGACTTTTGAGCTTGAATGTGATGCTAGTGGAATTGGATTAGGAGGTGTGTTATTACAAGATGGCAAACCTGTTGCATACTTTTCTGAAAAATTGAGTGGGCCTAGTCTGAATTATTCTACTTATGATAAAGAACTATATGCTCTTGTTCGGACTTTAGAAACATGGCAACATTATTTATGGCCCAAAGAATTTGTTATACATTCTGATCATGAATCTTTGAAACATATTAAAAGTCAAGCTAAACTGAATCGTAGACATGCTAAATGGGTTGAGTTCATTGAAACTTTCCCTTATGTCATTAAACACAAGAAGGGTAAAGAAAATGTTATTGTTGATGCATTGTCTCGTCGCTATACTATGCTGTCACAACTTGACTTCAAAATATTTGGTTTGGAGACCATCAAAGATCAATATGTGCACGATGCTGATTTTAAAGATGTTTTGCAGAATTGTAAAGAAGGAAGAACCTGGAACAAGTTGTCGTTAATGATGGATTTGTGTTCCGTGCTAACAAGCTATGCATTCTAGCTAGCTCTCTTCGTCTTTTGTTGTTGCAGGAGGCGCATGGAGGAGGATTAATGGGACACTTTGGCGTGAAGAAGACGGAGGACGTACTTGCTACACATTTCTTTTGGCCAAAGATGAGACGGGATGTTGAGCGTTTTGTTGCTCGCTGCACTACATGTCAAAAAGCTAAGTCACGACTCAATCCTCATGGTTTATATATGCCTTTGCCTGTACCTAGTGTTCCTTGGGAGGATATATCTATGGACTTTGTTTTAGGTTTACCTCGAACAAAGAAGGGGAGGGATAGCATATTTGTTGTCGTGGATAGATTATAAAAAATGGCACACTTTATACCATGTCATAAAAGCGATGATGCTGTTAATGTTGCTGATTTGTTCTTCCGTGAAATTATTCGTTTGCATTGTGTGCCAAATACTATTGTTTCAGATCGTGATACTAAATTTCTTAGCCACTTTTGGAGATGTTTATGGGCTAAGTTGGGGACTAAACTGCTTTTTAGTACTACTTGTCACCCCCAAACTGATGGACAAACTGAAGTAGTCAATAGAACATTGTCTACTATGCTTAGGGCTGTTTTGAAGAATAATAAGAAAATGTGGGAAGAATGCTTGCCTCATATTGAGTTTGCATATAATCGTTCATTGCATTCTACTACTAAGATGTGCCCTTTTGAAATTGTGTATGGTTTCCTACCTCGTGCACCTATTGATTTGTTGCCTCTTCCATCTTCGGAGAAGGTTAATTTTGATGCTAAACAACGTGCTGAATTGATCTTAAAAATGCATGAGTTAACTAAGGAAAACATTGAGCGTATGAATGCTAAATATAAACTTGCTGGAGATAAGGGTAGAAAACATGTTGTGTTTGCACCTGGAGATCTTGTTTGGTTACATTTGCGTAAGGATAGATTTCCTGATTTGCGCAAATCAAAGCTAATGCCACGTGCTGATGGTCCTTTTAAGGTGTTAGAGAAAATAAATGATAATGCATATAAACTTGAGCTGCCTGCAGATTTTGGGGTTAGTCCCACTTTTAACATTGCAGATTTGAAGCCTTATTTGGGTGAGGGAGATGAGCTTCCGTCGAGGACGACTTCATTTCAAGAAGGGGAGGATGATGAGGACATCAATACCATTGTTACACCCATAGCCCCTACTGCTATACATACTGGACCAATTACTAGAGCTCGCGCACGCCAATTAAATTACCAGGTACTTTCGTTTCTTGGTAATGATTCTAATGTTCATGAGAATATGATGCTGCCTAAATTGGATACATTTGTTTTGCTTACAAATGAAGGGCCTAGCTTTGAGAAGGATGAACATTGGAGCAAGAACAAGCATGGAGATGATGGCATGCGCTTGGGGGACAAGAACGGAGTTACAAGTGATGATATCAGGACGTTGAAGCCACCATAATGCGTGCATGAAGCCTTGGACGAAATATACAAGATGCTACTTCATAACTTTCGTCCAGAGGCTATTTTAGGTGCTGCGTCACCTTATTATTGGGCCAGGCCCATGTAATTTCAAAATACTTGAGTATAGGCTATTTTTAGAGTCCGTATGTGTGGGGAAACAAGAGATAGGGTTGGTTTCGGACCCCTTCCCCAAGGGCCACGAAATTTCCCCCTCTTCCTCCATATATACAGCCCTTAGGGCGTCGTTTAGACTTTGGGTTTTTTTTAGATTAAAAGTTCGCCATAGCTGCAACTTCGCGTTCTTCGTTTGTGTTCAACCACCAGACAAAGGCGTCACAGAACCCCACCTTGATCAATAAAGCTTTCATCTTATATTCGCAATATCCAGATTGCAATCTCAGTTTCTTGCTTGTTCTTCGTTTGCTCGCAGGAAACAGACCCTCGTGGTCAGGTTGATCATGCTCCGGCGTGGTCAATAACCTCTCGGAGTTGGTTTAGCGATTGCTAAGGCGCGACGTCATCGCACGTTCGTAGTCGGATCGTCAAAGTCGACTTCCACCAAAGCGATATCTATCATCTCATCGAAAGACGGGACACCTTTGCCTCTATCAATCTTTTTGGTTGAGTGATTTCTCTCGTGTTTCCCGTCGTGTTTTCCCTCGTTTTCCCCTCGTGTTCTCCGTGTTCATCGCGGGGTCCGCTCCTTTCGTGAAAGATCGGCCCCATAGGGTTCCACCCTACATCACATCATTTCCAAGAAAGATATTATAAAGATGATCAATAATATGATGCAAACTCAATTCCATTTTTTGTGGTTTTCTTTTATAAACCAAACTAGTGATAAAACAATGAACAAAAAGATTCGATTGCGAGATCGAAAGATATACCTTCAAGCACTCACCTAAGGTTTATCAATCCGTGGGAGGTGTAGGATGAAAATGGTCTCTGTCAAACAACCCTGCAACCAAATACATGTAATCTCTTGTGTCCCCAACACACCCAGTACAATGGAAAATTGTATAGGTGCACTAGTTCGGCGAAGAGATGGTGATAAAAGTGTAATATTGATGGTAGAAATATATTTTTATAATCTGAATAAATAAAAGCAGCAAGGTAGCAAATAGTAAATGGGCACAAAAACGGTATCGCGATGCTAGAAAATGAGGCCTAGGGTCCGTACTTTTCGCTAGTGCAATCTCCCAACAATGCTAAAATAATTGGATCATATAACCATCCCTCGACGTGCAACGAAGAATCACTCCAAAGTTCCTATCTAGCGGAGAACATAAGACAGAATTGTTTGTAGGGTACGAAACCACCTCAAAGCCATTCTTTCCGATCAATCTATCCTAGAGTTCGTACTAAAATAACATGAAGATATTCTTTTCGATCGATCTAACCAAGAGTTCGTACTAATATAACACCAAAGCAAATTCAGATTCATAATATTCAATCCAACACAAAGAACTTCAAAGAGTACCCCAAGATTTCAACCGGAGAAACAAAGACAAGAACGTGCATCAACCCCTATGCATAGATTACCCCAATGTCACCTCGAGAATCCGCAAGTTGAGTGCCAAAACATATATCAAGTGAATCAATACGATACCCCATTGTCACCACAAGTATTCAATTGCAAGACATATATCAAGTGTTCTCAAATCCATAAAAGTATTCAATCCGATAAGAATGAAATCTCAATGGGAAAAACTCAATTCATCACAACAAGATAGAGAGGGGAAAGCACCATATGATCCGACTATATTAACAAAGCCCGCGATACATCAAGATCATGACATCTCAAGAACACGAGAGAGAGAGAGAGAGAGAGAGAGAGAGAGAGAGAGATTAAACACATAGCTACTGGTACAAACCCTCAACCTCGAGGGTGGACTACTCCCTCCTCATCGTGGTGGCCGCCGGGATGATGAAGATGGCCACCGGAGATGATTCCCGCTCCAACAGGGTGCCAGAACGGGGTCTAGATTGGTTTTCGGTGGCTACAGAGCCTTGCGGCGGTGGAACTTCTTATCTAGGTTAACTTCTGATGGTTTCTCTATTTATAGGATGATAGAGGCAAAGGTGTCCCGTCTTTCGATGAGATGGTGGCTATCGTTTTGGAGGAAGTCGACTTTGACGATCCGACTACGAACGTGCGAGGACGTTGCGCCTTAGCAATCGCTAAACCAACTCCGAGAGGTTATTGACCACGCCGGAGCACGATCAACCTGATAACGAAGGTCTGTTTCCTGCAAGCAAATGAAGAACAAGCAAGAAACTAATATTGCAATCTGGATATTGCGAATATAAGAGGAAAGCTTTATTGATCAAAGGTGGGGTTCTGTGACGCCTTTGTCTGGTCGTTGAACACAAACGAAGTACGCGAAGTTGCAGCTATGGCGAACTTTAATCTAAACAAAACCCAAAGTCTAAACGGTGCCCTAAGGGCTGTATATATGGAGGAAGAGGAGGGGAATTTCGTGGCCCCTGGGGGAGGGGTCCAAAACCAACCCTATCTCTTGTTTCCCCACACATACAGACTCTAAAAACAGCCTATACTCAAGTATTTCGAAATTACATGGGCCTGGCCGAATAATAAGGTGACGCATCACCTATAATAGCCTCTGGACGAAATTAATGAAGTGGCATCTTGTATATTTCGTCCAAGTCTTCATGCACTCATTATGGAGGCTTCAAAGTCCTGAAATCATCACTTGTAACTCCGTTCTTGTAGCCCTTGCGCATGCCATCACCTCCATGCTTGGTCTTGCTCCAGTGTTCATACGCTCAATGTTTTCCTTAGTTACCTCATGCATTTTTAAGATCAATTCAGCACGTTGTTTAGCATCAAAATTAACTTTCTCCAAAGATGGAAGAGGCAACAAATCAATGGGTGCACGAGGTAGGAAACCATACACAATTTCAAAAGGGCACATCTTAGTAGTAGAATGCAACGAATGATTATAAGCAAATTCAATATGAGGCAAGCATTCTTCCCACATTTTCGTATTATTCTTCAAAATAACCCTAAGCATAGTAGACAATGTTCTATTGACTACTTCAATTTGACCATCAGTTTGGGGGTGACAAGTAGTACTAAAAAGCAGTTTAGTCCCCAACTTAGCCCATAAACATCTCCAAAAGTGGCTAAGAAATTTAGTATCACGATCTGAAACAATAGTATTTGGCACACCATGCAAGAGAATAATTTCACGAAAGAACAAATCAGCAACATTAACAGCATCATCACTTTTATGACATGGTATAAAGTGTGCCATTTTCGAGAACCTATCCACGACAACAAATATGCTATCCCTCCCCTTCTTTGTTCGAGGTAAACCTAAAACAAAGTCCATAGATATATCCTCCCAAGGAACACTAGGTACAGGCAAAGGCATATATAAACCATGAGGATTGAGTCGTGACTTAGCTTTTTGACATGTAGTGCAGCGAGCAACAAAACACTCAACATCCCGTCTCATCTTTGGCCAAAAGAAATGTGTAGCAAGTATATCCTCCGTCTTCTTCACGCCAAAGTGTCCCATTTGTCCTCCTCCATGCGCCTCCTGCAACAACAAAAGACGAACGGAGCTAGCTGGAATGCATAGCTTGTTAGCACGAAACACAAATCCATCGTTAACGACGAACTTGTTCCATGTTCTACCTTCTTTACAATTCTGCTATACATCTTTAAATTCAGCATCATGCACATATTGATCTTTGATGGTCTCCAAACCAAATATCTTAAAGTCAAGTTGTGAAAGCATAGTATAACGACGAGACAATGCATCAGTAATAACATTTTCTTTACCCTTCTATTGTTTAATGACATAAGGGAAAGTCTCAATGAATTCAACCCATTTAGCATGTCTACGGTTCAATTTTGCTTGACTTTTAATGTGTTTCAAAGATTCATGATCAGAATGTATAACAAATTCTTTGGGCCATAAATAATGTTGCCATGTTTCTAAGGTCCGAACAAGAGCATATAATTCTTTATAATAAGTAGAATAGTTCAGACTAGGCCCACTCATTTTTTCAGAAAAGTATGCAACAAGTTTGCCATCTTGTAATAACACACCTCCTAATCCAATTCCACTAGCATCACATTCAAGCTAAAAAGTCTTATTAAAATCAGGAAGTTGGAGTAAAGGAGCATGTGTCAACTTATCTTTCAATACCGTGAAGGCTTCTTCCTATGCGGTACCCCAAACAAAAGGCACATCCTTCTTTGTAAGCTCATTGAGAGGTGCGGCAATGGTGCTAAAATATCTCACAAAACGCCTATAGAAACCAGCGAGTCCAAGAAAACTCCTCACTTGTGTGACCGTTTTGGCATGCGGCCAACTCTCAATAGCTTCAATCTTGGCTTTATCAACTTCAATTCCCTGTGGAGTAACAACATAGCCAAGAAAAGATACTCGGTCGGTGCAAAAGGTGCACTTCCCAAGGTTACCAAACAAACATGCATCACGTAGAGCAATAAAACAGCACGTAAATGTTCCAAATGTTCTTCCAAAGATTTGCTATAAATCAGTATATCATCAAAAAAGACTACCACAAATCGTCCAATGAAAGCACGTAAAACTTCGTTCATTAGTCTCAAGAAAGTACTAGGTGCATTAGTTAACCCAAAAGGCATGACTAACCACTCATATAAACCAAACTTAGTTTTAAATGTTGTTTTCCATTCATCTCCCAATTTCATACGAATTTGATGGTATCCACTACGCAAATGAACTTTGGAGAATATTATAGAGCCACTCAATTCATCAAGCATATCATCTAGCCTAGGAATAGGATGACGATAACGAATAGTAATATTATTAGTGCCTCTACAATCAACACACATACCCGACGTACCATCCTTTTTAGGCAATAGTATAATAGGAACAACACAAGGACTAAGAGATCTGCGTATATAACTGATAGAGGCAAAGGGGTGTCCCGATCTTTCGATGAGATGATAACTATCGATTTGGTGGAGATGACTTTGACGATCCGACTACAAACGTGCACGACGTTGCGCCTTAGCAATCGCTAAACCAACTCCGAGAGGTTATTGACCACGCCGGAGCACGATCAACCTGACCACGAAGGTCTATTCCTGCAAGCAATCGAAGAACAAGCAAGAATATGATAAAGCAATCTGAATATTGCGAATATATATGAAGTATTGATAAAGGTGGGGATCCGGAAGTGGTTTTGGGCTGGTCGTTGGACACAAACGAAGTACACGAAGTTGCAATGGCTAACTTTTAACTAAACAAATCCCAAGGAAAAAGCAACTAGATGGATCTACTTATATAGGAGCAAGGGGTGGCGGCCTTGGAGGTGGGAGGACGTCCCAAGGCAGCCTAAAAGCAATCCTAGGTCGTACAAGGCTCATGGGCCCAAGTGGATGATGAGGACATGACTACCTTGGATACGACCAAAAATATTGCATACATGCATATTTGTCAGGTGATTTCTAGTGCAAACTATTCAATAATCTATTTATGTTATCCAGAACAAAAATACTTCACACACTTTTGTGTTTTGTCTAATTGCAGGTGTATGGGACATTTGTACAATCCACATATGAAGATAAGGCAAAAGGAGAAGTTTAGGTTCTGTTCAAAAAGTCCTCTCACGTCACTTTTGGGCCAAGAGAAGATAGAGTCAAGTCTCTCACGTTCTGGATTCAGATTCGGACTGCACAGACATACCTGACTCAAAACGCCAACAACTTTTTCATACGGACTCCGAATTGGGTGATTCTTTTTTTTTTGGAAACTAGATTTCGTGCTCTTTCCAACCCAATTGGATTCACCTTTAAATTCGTCCGGAGCATTGAGTTATGGTCGAAACAATCTGACGTTGCACCAGAATCCGAGTCAAACAACAAGTCCAAAGGTGTTGCATCACCTCCACTTGGGCCCATGAGCCTTGTACGACCTAGGGTTGGTTTTAGGCTGCCTTGGGACGTCCTCCCACCTCCTTGGCCGCCACCCCTTGCTCCTATATAAGTAGATCCATCTAGTAGCTTTTTCCAGGGAATTTGTTTAGTTAAAAGTTAGCCATTGCAACTTCGTGTACTTCGTTTGTGTCCAACGACCAGACCAAGACCGCTTACGGATTCCCACCATTATCAATACTTCATATATATTCGCAATATTCAGATTGCTTTATCATATTCTTGCTCGTTTTTCGATTGCTTGCAGGAATAGACCTTCGTGGTCAGGCTGATCGTGCTTCCGGCATCGTCAGTAACCTCAGGAGATTGGTTTAGCGATTGCTAAGGCGCAACGTCGTGCACGTTTG
Source organism: Triticum aestivum (assembly GCF_018294505.1). NCBI lineage: Eukaryota > Viridiplantae > Streptophyta > Magnoliopsida > Poales > Poaceae > Triticum > Triticum aestivum. Next base: position 243,874,716 of record NC_057802.1, on the reverse strand, counting down.
TAGTCGGATCGTCAAAGTCGACTCCACCAAATCGATAGTTATCATCTCATCGAAAGATCGGGACACCCTCGCCTCTATCAGTGGAGGTGATGCAACACCTTTGGACTTGTTGTTTGACTCGGATTCTGCTGCAGTGTCAGATTGTTTCGTCCATATCTCAACACTCCGGACGTATTTAAAGGTGAATCCAATTGGGTTGAAAAGAGAACGAAATCTACTTTCCAACAAAAAAAGAATCGCCCAATTCAGAGTCCGTATGAAAAAGTTGTTGGCGTTTTGAGTCAGGTATGTCTGTGCAGTCCGAATCTGAATCCAGAACGTGAGAGACTTGGACTCTATCTTCTCTTGGCCCAAAAATGACGTGAGAGGACTTTTTGAACAGAACCTAAACTTCTCTTTTTCCCCTATCTTCATATGTGGATTGTACAAATGTCCCATACACCTGCAATTAGACAAAACACAAAAGTGTGTGAAGTATTTTTGTTCTGGATAACATAAATATATTATTGAATAGTTTGCACTAGAAATCACCTGACAAATATGCATGTATGCAATATTTTTGGTCGTATCCAAGGTAGTCATGTCCTCATCATCCTCCCCTTCCTGAAAATAAAGCCGTCCTCGGCGTTGCTTAATCTGAAATGTGGCTAACAAAAGAGACAAGGTGTACATGTTGTATATGTATATGTCATCCATTTTTACTTCCCGTGGATTTTGCACATATGACACATGTATACATGAGTAACTTTATAGTTAATAAAATATAAAGCCAAAATATTATCACAAGAAGTAGAAGGCATGAAAGTATTGCAACTCAGTTTGCACATATAAGTGAAGCTCTTATTCATATGAAAAGATTGACAATATTCATCATTAAACCATCCCAACATTGGTGAATAAAACTTACTTGCATCAAATTTACATGCTACAACATGCTTAAATAAGCAAACATGCAATAAGTCATTTGACCCAGAATCATCACCAAGATTAGAGGTCATATCAAAATGATTAAACATTGGTTCTTTTGCATCAACAGTTAATTCATTGGGTGCACTCAAAATTGTTGGTATTTCAGTTGTTTCATCACATGACGCATTCATGACAGTAACATGATTCTCTAAAATAGGTGATGCGCTCAAATCAACAGGTAACTCAACACATGATGTATTCAATTTAACTAGGCATGCATCATTCTCATGTGAAGTTATATCATCAATACCTTTACAGTTACCTTGTCGCAAAGATGTAGCTGATGTAGGTACGGATGATGGCAATGTACCATACTCTTGAGATGATGTCGCGCTTACAATCTGAGGTGTGGCTGCTGTAGTAGGTGCAACGGTGGAGGAACCAAGCGGTGGTGGTGAGCATGAACTAGAATAGTAGTTGTTGTAGTTACCCAATGCATCCTCCTGTAACTGTCTCTCAAAGGTACAAGCACGAACATACATACCAGTAATGCAACGAGGAATATACTGAAATCGTGCCTGAATATCATGGTTCAAACCACCAAAAAATCTATTCATTGTATCATCCACAGATTCTTCTATGTCACAATGATGCATATAAGATTTGAACTCTTGGTAGTAAGCATGAACAGAGTTGTCGCCTTGTTTAAATTGTTCAAATTTGCGAAGCAATTCACAACGATAGTAAGGAGGGAGAAATTGTTGTCTCATTACATCTTTCAAATCTTTCCAAGTTGTGGGTTGGTTATCAATGTTTTTCTTACAATGCACACTCCACCAAACAGAAGCAAAACCAGTAAATGCTCTAGTGGCAACTCGTACTCGCTCAAGTTCAGAAAAGTCATGGTGACTAAAAACTTGTTCTACTTCAAGCTCCCAAGCTAGATAGATAGGAGGATTAAATCTACCCTCAAATGACGGTAAAGAGATAACGTGACCATGTGCTTGTGTGTGTTGTCCCAGCTCGTGATGGTGAAGATGTGTCCGTCGTCCAAGAAAGTCTATCTCCGGAACCTGTCATGATTAGTAGAAACAAGAAACAAAATTCGAGAATATTGTTCCTATGAACTACTAGGATGTGGTTGTAAAGTGCTCACAGTAAAGCAAATATCAATATCTTACAAGTTCTTACCAAGCAGCAGGTAGTGACAGGCAACCAGCGGTGTCAAATAACTCTGAAGGTTGTGTAAAGCGATTGCCAGGGGAACGTACGTATACACGGTGCAGAAATATGTGGAGCTGGGTTGGCTATATATGGTAGCGAAATATTAGCAATAATCAATTCAGAGATGCAATGTTGAATAAATGCTCAACGACGGTATTGTGCTGGTCCTAGGCTAGACCGGACTAGAGACGCGAGCCTAGAACACTAATGAGGTCACGGCGTAGCACAACTAGCATCAATGAAGGATACTAAGTAGCTCTGGACAGCAAGATATAAGTGAAGATCACAATGGCAGTAAAGATAATGATGAAAAACAACTGCCAAGCAGGATATACAACAACTCTCTCTCCAACTTTCTCTTGAAAAGTTTGAGCCAATTTTCTGATAAATTTTTTCAAAGAATGCTACTAACTCAAGCTTTCCAATGCAAAAAGAATCACTCAATTCCGAGTTGATATGAGGAGTCAAAGAATTCTGAAACTGGCTTGAAAAACTGGAATAAGCTGTGTCCGCGAACTTCGGAAGGCAAAAAGACCTATTTAGAAGACGATTTTGAGGTGTGAAATATTGAACTAGTCTCTGCAACTATTTAGATGCGGCTCGTTGCTAGCTTTCATTTGAGTACTCGCGGAGCCAAAACGGACTTCGTATGAGGAAGTTATGCCTGTTTTACTGAACAGTGCACAAAACAGATTCCAATCCGAATTCAACTACGAGATTGAGTCTAGATAGATCCGATTTTTTTTCTCTCTTTTTTTTCCTCACACTTTTTTTTTATTTTTCTTTCTCTCTCTTTTTTCTCTGACTTCTTTTTCTTTTTTCTCTCTTTTTTTTCTCTGTCTTTTTTTCTCTCCCTCTTTCCAAGACAAACTAGATAAGATGCAGATTGGATCAAGCGAAGATGTGAACGACCTCAACTATGATTGTGACAATGAACTATGGGTAGCACGTGGTGGAAATTGATGGATGGTGTGGTGGACAGCGGAAGGGATAACGATGCAGCGGCGACGTGACTAATGTGAACAGAACTCGAAACTCTAAATGAACTAGACCCTAAGACCAGCAACTCGACACGACGATGCAACCGATAATTCAATAATGCAAATAATGAAAAGAAAATTGCAAAGGCTCAGACTGGCTTGGACAAAAGGATGAATAGATCTAACTTTTTTGTGGCATTTTCTTGGACAAAAGGTAAGAAAATAAATCTAATCTAGGGGAAACTGGAAATTCTCACCGAGCAACCTGAAAATTGATACCACTTGATAGAGGCAAAGGGGTGTCCCGATCTTTCGATGAGATGATAACTATCGATTTGGTGGAGATGATTTTGACGATCTGACTACAAACGTGCATGACGTTGCGCCTTAGCAATCGCTAAACCAACTCCGAGAGGTTATTGACCACGCCGGAGCACGATCAACCTGACCACGAAGGTCTATTCCTGCAAGCAATCGAAGAACAAGCAAGAATATGATAAAGCAATCTGAATATTGCGAATATATATGAAGTATTGATAAAGGCGGGGATCCGGAAGTGGTCTTGGTCTGGTCGTTGGACACAAACGAAGTACACGAAGTTGCAATGGCTAACTTTTAACTAAACAAATTCCAAGGAAAAAGCTACTAGATGGATCTACTTATATAGGAGCAAGGGGTGGCGGCCTAGGAGGTGGGAGGACGTCCCAAGGCAGCCTAAAAGCAACCCTAGGTCGTACAAGGCTCATGGGCCCAAGTGGAGGTGATGCAACACCTTTGGACTTGTTGTTTGACTCGGATTCTGCTGCAGTGTCAGATTGTTTCGTCCATATCTCAACGCTCCGGACGTATTTAAAGGTGAATCCAATTGGGTTGGAAAGAGGACGAAATCTACTTTCCAACAAAAAAAGAATCACCAAATTCGGAGTCCGTATGAAAAAGTTGTTGGCGTTTTGAGTCAGGTATGTCTGTGCAGTCCGACTCTGAATCCAGAACGTGAGAGACTTGGACTCTATCTTCTCTTGATCCAAAAATGACGTGAGAGGACTTTTTGAACAGAACCTAAACTTCTCCTTTTCCCCTATCTTCGTATGTGAATTGTACAAATGTCCCATACACCTGCAATTAGACAAAACACAAACGTGTGTGAAGTATTTTTGTTCTGGATAACATAAATATATTATTGAATAGTTTGCACTAGAAATCACCAGACAAATATGCATGTATGCAATATTTTTGTTCGTATTCAAGGTAGTCATGTCCTCATCAATAACCTTTGTCGAGCAGCTCCTGTACTTGACGCATAATCTCCTTCGTCTCCTCTGTATTGGTACGGTATGGTGCACGGTTGGGTAGCGATGCACCGGGAATTAAGTCAATTTGATGTTCAATCCCTCGAATAGGTGGTAATCCCAGTGGCACGTCTTGTGGGAAGACGTCAGCGAACTCCTGCAAAATGTTAGTGACAGCAGGGGGCAAAGAGGAAGGCACATCCTCGAATGAAAATAATGCCTCTTTGCACACAAAAGCATAGCAAACAGATTTGCTAAAATCTAGCTCATCAATATCAGATTTGGTGGCAAGTAAACATGCACTTTTCAATTTAATTTCAGAAGCAACACTAGATGGTTTATTATTAGGTTTCATTTGTTGCTCAAATTCTTTTGCCACAATCTGATTTTCACTCTTATTTTTCTCCTGTTTTGCTTTATTAGCTCTATTAATATCATCTTTCAAAATAGATTCACGAGTCATAGGAAGCAAAGTAATATGGCTATCCTTATGAACAAGAGTATACTGATTATTTCTACCATGGTGTAAAGAATTTTTAAAAAATTGCCATGGTCTACCAAGTAATAAGGAACATGCTTGCATGGGTACCACATCACAATCAACATAATCAGCATATGTAGAGATACTGAAATGCACACGAACAATACGTGTTACCTTAACCTTGCCGCTGTTGTTGAACCATTGGATGTAGTAAGGATGTGGATGTGGTCTTGTGGTGAGAGATAGCTTCTCCACCATCTCCATGCTAGCCAAGTTATTGCAGCTCCCTCAATCTATGATGACGCGAATAGAACGTTCCTTCACAACTCCCTTTGGATGGAACAAATTATGCCTCTGATTTTGCTCAGTTTGTGTAACCTGCACACTCAAAACACGTTGAGCAACTAAACATTCATACCTGTCAGCATCTTCAGCAGCCATGTATTGCGTCTCATGATCAGAATCATCTCCACCGTGTTCTTCATGTGTAATAAGAGCCAGAGTCTCCTCATCATAGTCACTAGCGGACTCATACCCACCATCCTCAGTAGCAATCATCACACGCAGAGATTTGCATTCTCTCGCAAAATGTCCTCTTCCCTTACAACGACGACAAATAATATCACTTGTGTGCCCTGTTGACGCCATGGAAGAAGAAGAGCTCTGTGCAGGCCCGACAGGTGTGCTCTTGGCAGAGAGTGGTGGTTGTGCCTGCTTTCTTATATCACGGCTAGATGTGGCACCTGATGGAGGTGCTGGTGTAGTGGAAGTAGAGGATGCACGTGGTGTCCATGATGAAGGTCGACCTGCAGAAAAGTTCGTTCGCGCCAATGCCTATCGATCCTGCACTTCACGTTCAGCTTTACAAGCAAGATGGAATAAACGAGTGATATTATTATACTCCTTATAATCTAGAATGGTCTGAATATCTCTATTTAATCCACCCATAAAACGTGCAAGCATAGCTTCATTCTCCTCAACAATACCACATCTAATCATGCCAGTTTGTAATTCCTGATAATATTCTTCTACAGAACTTTTTCCTCGTCTTAAACGCTGCAATTTTTGAATTGATTCACGTTGATAATATGGTGGAACCCAACGAGTACGCATAGCAGTTTTCAAAGCAGCCCAAGTAGCTGGAATAGGATATAATCTACAATGTTCAGACCACCAAACACATGCAAAGCTAGTGAAAGGACAAACCGCAGCAGGAACACGTCTCTCCTCAGGATATTGTAAACATGTAAATCGTTGTTCAGTTTCTAACTCCCAAGTAAGATATATATATCAGGAACATATCTACCCTCAAATGGTGGAATATTCAATTTTAGTTTAGGGAGATGGTCATGATCTCGTACCTGAGGGGGAGCCCTACCATTGCCATTATTTGCATGTGGACGACCTGATGGTTGCACGTAGTTCTGATTTTGATCAACCTCATCCTCGTAATCTCCCGCATAATCATCCTCCGCATCAGCTGTAGGAGCCACAGAAGTATCAACAGCAGCACCACCAGTTTGGCCAGGCTGAAGAAGGACACGGCTCGCTTGGCGGAGGGCTGTTTCGCGATGTGGAGGTAGTCGTCGTTGATAGAGGCAAAGGTGTCCCGTCTTTCGATGAGATGATGGATATCGCTTTGGTGGAAGTCATCTTTGACGATCCGACTACGAACGTGCGATGACGTCGCGCCTTAGCAATCGCTAAACCAACTCCGAGAGGTTATTGACCACGCTGGAGCACGATCAACCTGACCACGAGGGTCTGTTTCCTGCGAGCAAACGAAGAACAAGCAAGAAACTGAGATTGCAATCTGGATATTGCGAATATAAGATGAAAACTTTATTGATCAAGGTGGGGTTCTGTGACGCCTTTGTCCGGTCGTTGAACACAAACGAAGTATGCGAAGTTGCAGCTATGGCGAACTTTTAATCTAAACAAAACCCAAAGTCTAAACGACGCCCTAAGGGCTGTATATATGGAGGAAGAGGGGGGAATTTCGTGGCCCTTGGGGAAGGGGTCCGAAACCAACCCTATCTCTTGTTTCCCCACACATACGGACTCTAAAAATAGCCTATACTCAAGTATTTCGAAATTACATGGGCCTGGCCCAATAATAAGGTGACGCGGCACCTAGAATAGCCTCTGGACGAAAGTTATGAAGTAGCATCTTGTATATTTCGTCCAAGGCTTCATGCACGCATTATGGTGGCTTCAATGTCCTGAAATCATCACTTGTAACTCCGTTCTTGTCCCCCATGCGCATGCCATCATCTCCATGCTTGTTCTTGCTCCAAATCAAAGCTAATGCCACGTGCTGATGGTCCTTTTAAGGTGTTAGAGAAAATAAATGATAATGCATATAAACTTGAGCTGCCTGCAGATTTTGGGGTTAGTCCCACTTTTAACATTGCAGATTTGAAGCCTTATTTGGGTGAGGAAGATGAGCTTCCGTCGAGGACGACTTCATTTCAAGAAGGGGAGGATGATGAGGAAATCAATACCATTGTTATACCCACAGGCCCTGCTGCTATACATACTGGACCAATTACTAGAGCTCGCGCACGCCAATTAAATTACCAGGTACTTTTGTTTCTTGGTAATGATTCTAATGTTCATGAGAATATGATGCTGCCTAAATTGGATACATTTGTTTTGCTTACAAATGAAGGGCCTAGCTTGGAGAAGGATGAACATTGGAGCAAGAACAAGCATGGAGATTATGGCATGCGCATGGGGAACAAGAACGGAGTTACAAGTGATGATTTCAGGATGTTGAAGCCACCATAATGCGTGCATGAAGCCTTGGACGAAATATACAAGATGCTACTTCATAACTTTCGTCCAGAGGCTATTCTAGGTGCTGCGTCACCTTATTATTGGGCCAGGCCCATGTAATTTCAAAATACATAAGTATAGGCTGTTTTTAGAGTCCGTATGTGTGGGGAAACAAGAGATAGGGTTGGTTTCGGACCCCTTCCTCAAGGGCCACGAAATTCCCCCCTCTTCCTCCATATATACAGCCCTTAGGGCGTCGTTTAGACTTTGGGTTTTGTTTAGATTAAAAGTTCGCCATAGCTGCAACTTCGCGTACTTCGTTTGTGTTCAGCGACCAGACAAAGGCGTCACAGAACTCCACCTTGATCAATAAAGCTTTCATCTTATATTCGCGATATCCAGATTGCAATATCAGTTTCTTGCCTGTTCTTCGTTTGCTCGCAGGAAACAGACCCTCGTGGTCAGGTTGATCGTGCTCCGGTGTGGTCGATAACCTCTCGGAGTTGGTTTAGCGATTGCTAAGGCGCGACGTCCTCGCACGTTCGTAGTCGGATCGTCAAAGTCGACTTCCAGCAAAGCGATATTCATCATCTCATCGAAAGACGGGACACCTTTGCCTCTATCACAGTCAATCTCGTCGGCTTGTGATCCTGGCATGGTTAGCAGTAATAGAAACACACAAGAATATGATCCTACATACTACTGACAGGTGGTGGTGGTGGTGGGTGTCACAAATCCGTCAAGCAAATCTCAAATTCTTACCAGTTCTTACCAAGCAGCAGGTGGTGACCAGCAACCGTTGTATTCAAAACTCTCAAAGCTTGGATAGAGCGATTACCAGGGAGAGTCAAACGCACGACGTAGATGTATGTGGAGCTGGGAAGGCTTATAATATGGTAGCAAAAAGGGTCAGCAATAATCAATTCAGATATGCACAGTTGAATAAACGCTCAACGACGGTACTGTGCTGGTCCTAGGCTAGACCGTACTAGAGACGCGAGCCTAGAACACTAACAAAATCATGGCGCTGCACGGAAACAAGGGAGGAGCACACTCTGATTTTTTTTTCTTTTTTCACTTTTTTTGCACTTTTTTCCTCTCTTTTTTTGCTCCGCAACAAATTTTTTTCAAAAAAGTCTACAAATGTCCTAAAAACTGCCTAGCCAGAATTTTCCAGACTTAGTTTTTTTTAACTGGAACTATTTTTCTTCTGCGGATGGCTCAGAAGTTGGGGAGTCCTACTTTGTCACGACTCGGAGTATCGCGTGATCTTGAAATCGAAAACAAAGCAACAATTACTGGACTCGGACTGGTGGCCGAGATGAATCTGGTGGAATCTCGGACTGGTGGCGGAGATGAATCTGGTGGAACTCAGACTGGTGGCGGATATATGTTGCAGGTGTACTCGGATTGGCATGATGGCGGCGGATATGTGGTGGCGTATTTGGACTCGGATTGGCGGTGAATATGTGGTGGTGGTATATGGCAGCGGCGATGAAGTTGGTGCGGTGGTGGTATATGGCAGCAGCGATGATGATGATGCGGTGGTGATATATGGCAGCGGCGACGTGACGACTTGTGAACAGAACTCGAAACTCTAAAGGACTAGACGCTAAGACCAGCAACTTGACACGATGATGCAACCGCAAATTCAACAAAGCAAAAACAGAAAAGATTATGCAAAGGCTCAGATTGGTTCGGATAGGATGAACTAACCCTAATTTTTTTGGGCTTTTTCGTGGACTATAGGTATGAAGAACAGACTCGATGTAAACTACAAAAACTATAAAATCTCACCGAGCAACCTGGAAATCTGATACCACTTGATAGAGGCAAAGGTGTCCCGTCTTTCGATGAGATGATGGCTATCGTTTTGGAGGAAGTCAACTTTGACGATCCGACTACGAACGTGCGAGGACGTCGCGCCTTAGCAATCGCTAAACCAACTCTGAGAGGTTATTGACCACGCCGGAGCACGATCAACCTGACCACGAAGGTCTGTTTCCTGCAGGCAAATGAAGAACAAGCCAGAAACTAAGATTGCAATCTAGATATTGCGAATATAAGAGGAAAGCTTTATTGATCAAAGGTGGGGTTCTGTGACGCCTTTGTCTGGTCGTGGAACACAAACGAAGTAGCGAAGTTGCAGCTATGACGAACTTTAATCTAAACAAAACCCAAAGTCTAACAGTGCCCTAAGGGCTGTATATATGGAGCAAGAGGAGGGGAATTTCGTGGCCCCTGGGGGAGGGGTCCGAAACCAACCCTATCTCTTGTTTCCCCACACATACGAACTCTAAAAGCAGCCTATACTCAAGTATTTTGAAATTACATGGGCCTGGCCGAATAATAAGGTGACGGAGCACCTATAATAGCCTCTGGACGAAATTTATAAAGTGGCATCTTGTATATTTCGTCCAAGGCTTCATGCACTCATTATGGTGGCTTCAAAGTCCTGAAATCATCACTTGTAACTCCGTTCTTGTTCCCCTTGCGCATGCCAACATCTCCATGCTTCGTCTTGCTCCAGTGTTCATCCCTCTTATCCATGCCTGGCCCTTCATTTGTAAGCAAAACAAATGTATCCAATTTAGGCAGCATCATATTCTCATGAACATTAAAATCATTACCAAGAAACGAATGTACCTGATAATTTAATTGGCGTGCGCGAGCTCTACTAATTGGTCCAGTATATGTAGTAGTAAGGGCTGTGGGTGTAACAATGGTATTGATGTCCTCATCATAGGATTTTTTGGCGTTGGTTTCACGCTAAGATGGGCCTCCAGGTGAACACAACCCACTGGGGCAAGCCAGGCCTACCAGGCGCGCCCTGGAGGGCTGTGCCCTCCTCGTGGCTCTTCTGGCCCTCCCACAAAGCTTCGGGGGTCTCTTTTATTCCAAACAAATCATCAAAAAGTTTCAGCTCATTTGGAGAACTTTCATTTCTGCACAAAAAACAACACCACGGTAGTTCTGCTGAAAACAGCGTCAGTCCGGGTTAGTTCCATTCAAATCATATGAAAACCATATAAAATTGTTGTAAACATGGCATGAATACTTCTGATGAGGACATCAATACAATTATTACACCCACAGTCCCTGCTGCTATACATACTGGACCAATTACTAGAGCTCGCGCACGCCAATTAAATTACCAGGTACTTTCGTTTCTTGCTAATGATTCTAATGTTCATGAGAATATGATGCTGCCTAAATTGGATACATTTGTTTTGCTTACAAATGAAGGGCCTAGCTTTGAGAAGGATGAACATTGGAGCAAGAACAAGCATGGAGATGATGGCATGCGCATGGGGAACAAGAACGGAGTTACAAGTGATGATTTCAGGACGTTGAAGCCACCATAATGCGTGCATGAAGCCTTGGACGAAATATACAAGATGCTACTTCATAACTTTCGTCCAGAGGCTATTCTAGGTGCTGCGACACCTTATTATTGGGCCAGGCCCATGTAATTTCGAAATACATAAGTATAGGCTGTTTTTAGAGTCCGTATGTGTGGGGAAACAAGAGATAGGGTTGGTTTCGGACCCCTTCCTCAAGGGCCACGAAATTCCCCCCCCTCTTCCTCCATATATACAGCCCTTAGGGCGTCGTTTAGACTTTGGGTTTTGTTTAGATTAAAAGTTCGCCATAGCTGCAACTTCGCGTACTTCGTTTGTGTTCAGCGACCAGGCAAAGGCGTCACAGAACCCCACCTTGATCAATAAAGCTTTCATCTTATATTCGCAATATCCAGATTGCAATCTCAGTTTCTTGCCTGTTCTTCGTTTGCTCGCAGGAAACAGACCCTCGTGGTCAGGTTGATCGTGCTCCGGCGTGGTCGATAACCTCTCGGAGTTGGTTTAGCGATTGCTAAGGCGCGACGTCCTCGCACGTTCGTAGTCGGATCGTCAAAGTCGACTTCCATCAAAGCGATATTCATCATCTCATCGAAAGACGGGACACCTTTGCCTCTATCAACTTCATAAATTATAGATACGTTGGAGACATATCACACGCGTAGCAGCCCAGAGACAGTTCTCCTCAAGTAACACAGTGTCGTCACGCCGGTGCCGTTCTTGCGCTACCTCGTCGTAGGCAAGCACTCGAGGTGACCCATAAATGAGTTCCATGGGGATAACTGCTTCTGCCCCATAGACTAGGTGATGAGGACATGACTACCTTGGATACGACCAAAAATATTGCATACATGCATATTTGTCAGGTGATTTCTAGTGCAAACTATTCAATAATCTATTTATGTTATCCAGAACAAAAATACTTCACACACTTTTGTGTTTTGTCTAATTGCAGGTGTATGGGACATTTGTACAATCCACATATGAAGATAAGGCAAAAGGAGAAGTTTAGGTTCTGTTCAAAAAGTCCTCTCACGTCACTTTTGGGCCAAGAGAAGATAGAGTCCAAGTCTCTCACGTTCTGGATTCAGATTCGGACTGCACAGACATACCTGACTCAAAACGCCAACAACTTTTTCATACGGACTCCGAATTGGGTGATTCTTTTTTTGTTGGAAACTAGATTTTGTGCTCTTTCCAACCCAATTGGATTCACCTTTAAATTCGTCCGGAGCATTGAGTTATGGTCGAAACAATCTGACGTTGCACCAGAATCCGAGTCAAACTACAAGTCCAAAGGTGTTGCATCACCTCCACTTGGGCCCATGAGCCTTGTACGACCTAGGGTTGGTTTTAGGCTGCCTTGGGACGTCCTCCCACCTCCTTGGCCGCCACCCCTTGCTCCTATATAAGTAGATCCATCTAGTAGCTTTTTGCTTGGAATTTGTTTAGTTAAAAGTTAGCCATTGCAACTTCGTGTACTTCGTTTGTGTCCAACGACCAGACCAAGACCGCTTACGGATTCCCACCACTATCAATACTTCATATATATTCGCAATATTCAGATTGCATTATCATATTCTTGCTCGTTCTTCGATTGCTTGCAGGAATAGACCTTCGTGGTCAGGCTGATCGTGCTTCCGGCATCGTCAGTAACCTCAGGAGATTGGTTTAGCGATTGATAAGGCGCAACGTCGTGCACGTTTGTAGTCGGATCGTCAAAGTCGTCTCCACCAAATCGATAGTTATCATCTCATCGAAAGATCGGGACACCCTCGCCTCTATCAAGTGGTATCAGTTTTCAGGTTGCTCGGTGAGAATTTCCAGTTTCTCCTAGATTAGATTTATTTTCTTACCTATTGTCCAAGAAAAAGCCACAAAAAAGTTAGATCTATTCATCCTTTTGTCCAAGCCAGTCTGAGCCTTTGCAATTTTCTATTCATTGCTTGCATTATTGAATTATCGGTTGCATCGTCGTGTCGAGTTGCTGGTCTTAGGGTCTAGTTCGTTTAGAGTTTCGAGTTCTGTTCACATTAGTCACGTCGCCGCTGCATCGTTATCCCTTCTGCTGTCCACCACACCATCCATCAAATTCCACCACGTGCTACCCATAGTTCATTGTCACAATCATAGTTGAGGTCGTTCACATCTTCGCTTGATCCAATCTGCATCTTATCTAGTTTGTCTTGGAAAGAGGGAGAGAAAAAAAAGACAGAGAAAAAAAAGAGAGAAAAAAGAAAGAAAAAGAAGTCAAAAAAAAGAGAAAGAAAAAAAAGTGTGAGGAAAAAAAAGAGAAGAAAAAAACAAAATTCGGATCTATCTAGACTCGATCTCGTAGTTGAATTCGGATTGGAATCTGTTTTGTGCACTGTTTAGTAAAACAGGCATAACTTCCTCATACGAAGTCCGTTTTGACTCCGCGAGTACTCAAATGAGAGCTAGCGACGAGCCGCATCTAAATAGTTGCAGAGACTAGTTCAATATTTGATACCTCAAAATCGTCTTCTAAATAGGTCTTTTTGCCCTCCGAAATTCGCGGACACAGCTTATTCCAGTTTTTCAAGCCAGTTTCAGAATTCTTTGACTCCTCATATCAACTCGGAATTGAGTGATTCTTTTTGCATTGGAAAGCTTGAGTTAGTAGAATTCTTTGAAAAAAATTATCAGAAAATTGGCACAAACTTTTCAAGAGGAAAGTTGGAGAGAGTTGTTGTATATCCTGCTTGGCAGTTGTTTTTCATCATTATCTTTACTGCCGTTGTGATCTTCACTTATATCTTGCTGTCCAGAGCTACTTAGTATCCTTCATTGATGCTAGTTGTGCTACGCCGTGACCTCATTAGTGTTCTAGGCTCGCGTCTCTAGTCCGGTCTAGCCTAGGACCAGCACAGTACCGTCGTTGAGCGTTTATTCAACATTGCATCTCTGAATTGATTATTGCTAATATTTTGCTACCATATATAGCCAACCCAGCTCCACATATTTCTACACCGTGTATACGTACGTTCCCCTGGCAATCGCTTTACTCAATCTTTGGAGTTATTTGACACCGCTGGTTGCCTGTCACCACCTGCTGCTTGGTAAGAACTTGTAAGATATTGATATTTGCTTTACTGTGAGCACTTTACCACCACATCCTAGTAGTTCATAGGAACATTATTCTTGAATTTTGTTTCTTGTTTCTACTAATCATGACAGGATCTAGAGTCAATTCATGGGGTTTGTCGATCGTGGGAGATGTGCCATCACCTATGCAAATACCACAACCGTCACGAGAGGTGCACAAACATCCAAATGCACATGATCAGGTTAATGTTTCTATACCACCATTTAATGGCCGTTTTAGACCTGCTTTATATATTGAATGGGAGTTTGACCTAAATAATATATTTGCTTCCAATAATTTTGATGTACGTAAAAATGTTAAGGTTGCGGTTGGTTCTTTCACTGGTTATGCTGTAGTTTGGTGGAGTGAATATTGTCGGTTACACCCTAATGATATACCTACTACTTGGGATGATTTGAAACTTGCCATGCGACATACATTCGTTCCCGCTTATTATACTCGTGACATGATTACAAAGTTGCAACATTTAAAACAAGGTAGTGACACCGTAACGAAATATTATGATACTTTACAAACTACCTTGCTGCATTCCTCTTTAGAAGAAAGTGAAGAAGATTTTATGGATAGATTTTGGGGAGGATTAAATCGTGACATTCAGGAGATACTAATACATGAAGAGTGTTATCCTATGGACCATTTGTTTCATCTTGCTTGCAAAGCTGAACAGGAAATAAAACGACGTGTTGCGCACAAGGAGAACAAGCGCGAGATGCACATTCCAAGAGTTGATACGGTTGTCCCTTCAACTACTAAGCATACTATGACAACCTGATGAGGACATGACTACCTTGGATACGACCAAAAATATTGCATACATGCATATTTGTCAGGTGATTTCTAGTGCAAACTATTCAATAATCTATTTATGTTATCCAGAACAAAAATACTTCACACACTTTTGTGTTTTGTCTAATTGCAGGTGTATGGGACATTTGTACAATCCACATATGAAGATAAGGCAAAAGGAGAAGTTTAGGTTCTGTTCAAAAAGTCCTCTCACGTCACTTTTGGGCCAAGAGAAGATAGAGTCCAAGTCTCTCACGTTCTGGATTCAGATTCGGACTGCACAGACATACCTGACTCAAAACGCCAACAACTTTTTCATACGGACTCCGAATTGGGTGATTCTTTTTTTGTTGGAAACTAGATTTTGTGCTCTTTCCAACCCAATTGGATTCACCTTTAAATTCGTCCGGAGCATTGAGTTATGGTCGAAACAATCTGACGTTGCACCAGAATCCGAGTCAAACTACAAGTCCAAAGGTGTTGCATCACCTCCACTTGGGCCCATGAGCCTTGTACGACCTAGGGTTGGTTTTAGGCTGCCTTGGGACGTCCTCCCACCTCCTTGGCCGCCACCCCTTGCTCCTATATAAGTAGATCCATCTAGTAGCTTTTTCCTTGGGATTTGTTTAGTTAAAAGTTAGCCATTGCAACTTCGTGTACTTCGTTTGTGTCCAACGACCAGACCAAGACCGCTTACGGATCCCCACCATTATCAATACTTCATATATATTCGCAATATTCAGATTGCTTTATCATATTCTTGCTCGTTCTTCGATTGCTTGCAGGAATAGACCTTCGTGGACAGGCTGATCGTGCTTCCGGTATCGTCAGTAACCTCAGGAGATTGGTTTAGCGATTGCTAAGGCGCAACGTCGTGCACGTTTGTAGTCGGATCGTCAAAGTCGACTCCACCAAATCGATAGTTATCATCTCATCGAAAGATCGGGACACCCTCGCCTCTATCAAGTGGTATCAGTTTTCAGGTTGCTCGGTGAGAATTTCCAGTTTCCCCTAGATTAGATTTATTTTCTTACCTATTGTCCAAGAAAAAGCCACAAAAAAGTTAGATCTATTCATCCTTTTGTCCAAGCCAGTCTGAGCCTTTGCAATTTTCTATTCCTTGTTTGCATTATTGAATTATCAGTTGCATCGTCGTGTCGAGTTGCTGGTCTTAGGGTCTAGTTCGTTTAGAGTTTCGAGTTCTCTTCACATTAGTCACGTCGCCGCTGCATCGTTATCCCTTCTGCTGTCCACCACACCATCCATCAAATTCCACCATGTGCTACCCATAGTTCATTGTCACAATCATAGTTGAGGTCGTTCACATCTTCGCTTGATCCAATCTGCATCTTATCTAGTTTGTCTTGGAAAGAGGGAGAGAAAAAAAAAAGATAGAGAAAAAAAAGAGAAAAAAAAGAAAAAGAAGTCAGAAAAAAAAGAGAAAGAAAAAAAAGTGTGAGAAAAAAAAGAGAGAAGAAAAAAAAACAAAATTCGGATCTATCTAGACTCGATCTCGTAGTTGAATTCGGATTGGAATCTGTTTTGTGCACTGTTTAGTAAAACAGGCATAACTTCCTCATACGAAGTCCGTTTTGACTCCGCGAGTACTCAAATGAGAGCTAGTGACGAGCCGCATCTAAATAGTTGCAGAGACTAGTTCAATATTTGACACCTCAAAATCGTCTTCTAAATAGGTCTTTTTGCCCTCCGAAGTTCGCGGACACAGCTTATTCCAGTTTTTCAAGCCAGTTTCAGAATTCTTTGACTCCTCATATCAACTCGGAATTGAGTGATTCTTTTTGCATTGGAAAGCTTGAGTTAGTAGCATTCTTTGAAAAAAAATCAGAAAATTGGCACAAACTTTTCAAGAGGAAAGTTGGAGAGAGTTGTTGTATATCCTGCTTGGCAGTTGTTTTTCATCATTATCTTTACTGCCGTTGTGATCTTCACTTATATCTTGCTGTCCAGAGCTACTTAGTATCCTTCATTGATGCTAGTTGTGCTACGCCGTGACCTCATTAGTGTTCTAGGCTCGCGTCTCTAGTCCGGTCTAGCCTAGGACCAGCACAGTACCGTCGTTGAGCGTTTATTCAACATTGCATCTCTGAATTGATTATTGCTAATATTTTGCTACCATATATAGCCAACCCAGCTCCACATATTTCTACACCGTGTATACGTACGTTCCCCTGGCAATCGCTTTACTCAATCTTTGGAGTTATTTGACACCGCTGGTTGCCTGTCACCACCTGCTGCTTGGTAAGAACTTGTAAGATATTGATATTTGCTTTACTGTGAGCACTTTACCACCACATCCTAGTAGTTCATAGGAACATTATTCTTGAATTTTGTTTCTTGTTTCTACTAATCATGACAGGATCTAGAGTCAATTCATGGGGTTTGTCGATCGTGGGAGATGTGCCATCACCTATGCAAATACCACAACCGTCACGAGAGGTGCACAAACATCCAAATGCACATGATCAGGTTAATGTTTCTATACCACCATTTAATGGCCGTTTTAGACCTGCTTTATATATTGAATGGGAGTTTGACCTAAATAATATATTTGCTTCCAATAATTTTGATGTACGTAAAAATGTTAAGGTTGCGGTTGGTTCTTTCACTGGTTATGCTGTAGTTTGGTGGAGTGAATATTGTCGGTTACACCCTAATGATATACCTACTACTTGGGATGATTTGAAACTTGCCATGCGACATACATTCGTTCCCGCTTATTATACTCGCGACATGATTACAAAGTTGCAACATTTAAAACAAGGTAGTGACACCATAACGAAATATTATGATACTTTACAAACTACCTTGCTGCATTCCTCTTTAGAAGAAAGTGAAGAAGATTTTATGGATAGATTTTGGGGAGGATTAAATCGTGACATTCAGGAGATACTAATACATGAAGAGTGTTATCCTATGGACCATTTGTTTCATCTTGCTTGCAAAGCTGAACAGGAAATAAAACGACGTGTTGCGCACAAGGAGAACAAGCGCGAGATGCACATTCCAAGAGTTGATATGGTTGTCCTTTCAACTACTAAGCATACTATGACGACCACATCCGTTGTTGTGAGGACTACATCACCTCCACCATGTGACACATCATCACCGAGAGTGCCTACCTCATCTGAGTTGATCATAAGAGGTAATGACAAAGGTACTAATCTTCCACTTCCACATGAGTATGATGAATGTCTTGTCAATTTAAGTGCACCATGCGGTGAGCTACCCACTACTTTGATCACACCAGCTACCTTAGAGGACTATGTTGATGGTTTGACTTTGCCATGTGATCAAACAATTTTGAGTGAGCCCATTGAATTAACTATCGATGCAAAAGAATCAAGTGAATCAGGGAATAAATCAGATTTGGATCAAATATGTTTGAAAATAATTGTGCCAATGTTTAATCATTTTGATATGACCTCTAATCTTGGTGATGGTTCATCAATGTTGGGATGGTTTAATGATGAATATTGTCAATCTTTTCATATGAATAAGAGCTTCACTTATATGTGCAAACTGAGTTGCAATACTTTCATGCCTTCTACTTCTTGTGATAATATTTTGGCTTTATATTTTATTAACTATGAAAGTTACTCATGTATACATGTGTCATATGTGCAAAATCCACGGGAAGTAAAAATGGATGACATATACATATACAACATGTACACCTTGTCTCTTTTGTTAGCCACATTTCAGATTAAGCAACGCTGAGGACGGCTTTGTTTTCAAGAAGGGGAGGATGATGAGGACATGACTACCTTGGATACGACCAAAAATATTGCATACATGCATATTTGTCAGGTGATTTCTAGTGCAAACTATTCAATAATCTATTTATGTTATCCAGAACAAAAATACTTCACACACTTTTGTGTTTTGTCTAATTGCAGGTGTATGGGACATTTGTACAATCCACATATGAAGATAAGGCAAAAGGAGAAGTTTAGGTTCTGTTCAAAAAGTCCTCTCACGTCACTTTTGGGCCAAGAGAAGATAGAGTCCAAGTCTCTCACGTTCTGGATTCAGATTCGGACTGCACAGACATACCTGACTCAAAACGCCAACAACTTTTTCATACGGACTCCGAATTGGGTGATTCTTTTTTTGTTGGAAACTAGATTTTGTGCTCTTTCCAACCCAATTGGATTCACCTTTAAATTCGTCCAGAGCATTGAGTTATGGTCGAAACAATCTGACGTTGCACCAGAATCCGAGTCAAACTACAAGTCCAAAGGTGTTGCATCACCTCCACTTGGGCCCATGAGCCTTGTACGACCTAGGGTTGGTTTTAGGCTGCCTTGGGACGTCCTCCCACCTCCTTGGCCGCCACCCCTTGCTCCTATATAAGTAGATCCATCTAGTAGCTTTTTCCTTGGGATTTGTTTAGTTAAAAGTTAGCCATTGCAACTTCGTGTACTTCGTTTGTGTCCAACGACCAGACCAAGACCGCTTACGGATCCCCACCATTATCAATACTTCATATATATTCGCAATATTCAGATTGCTTTATCATATTCTTGCTCGTTCTTCGATTGCTTGCAGGAATAGACCTTCGTGGTCAGGCTGATCGTGCTTCCGGTATCGTCAGTAACCTCAGGAGATTGGTTTAGCGATTGCTAAGGCGCAACGTCGTGCACGTTTGTAGTCGGATCGTCAAAGTCGACTCCACCAAATCGATAGTTATCATCTCATCGAAAGATCGGGACACCCTCGCCTCTATCACTAGGGAGAAGGGAGTCTGCCTGGTAGCTCCATTTGGTGTCGTTCTGAGGGACCAAAGAACCATTGGCAGCTCGTCGATCCATCACCCGCCATGCTTCCGCAGCTTATCAAATGTTCTTGTCTTGAGTCCTCGCGGCACTTCAGCGTTCGCCCTCTCAGCTTGCCCGTTGCTCCTTGGATCAACAACAGAGGCAAATTAGATTTTGCTTCCGAGGGCATGAACGTATTGCATGAAGGCGCGGCTCGTGAATTGGGTGCCATTGTTAGTGATGATTCGGGCGGGGACCCCGAAGCGGCACACCAATCCTTTCAAGAACTTGATAGCTGACTGTGCGGTCACCTTTCTCACGGGCTCCGCCTCTGGCCACTTTGTGAACTTGTCGATGGCGACAAACAAGAACTCGAAACTCCCGGTAGCACGGTGGAAGGGGCCCAAGATGTCGAGCCCCCAGACCGAGAAGGGCCATGATAAAGGGATCGTTTGGAGAGCTTGGGCAGGCTGATGGATATTCTTGGAATGGAACTGGCAAGCTTCACATTAGGTGACCAACTCAAATGCATCTTGGAGGGCTGTGGGCCAGTAAAATACTTGTCGGCAGGCTTTTCAAACCAGAGCCCTCGATTTGATGTGTGAGCTGCACATACTTTTGTGTATGTTTGCCAGCAGTTCCTTTCCTCCATCCAGCCAAATGCACTTCAATTTCACACCGTTGGGCCTTCTTCTGTACAGCGTGCCATCAACGAACTGATACATACTGGCCCTCCAGGCTACTTTTTTAGCTTCTTCTTGCTCTTCGGGAAGTTTTCCAGTTTAGAGGAAATGGACTATGTGTCGTGCCCAAGTTGGAGCCTCCTCATTCGTTGGAGCGCATTCCTCGAGCGCAGGGACCGGTGGTCTGGCGGGAGGGTGCAGCTCAGCGATCGAAGGTGAGTTGTTCCCACCAAGCTCTCTGTCGGGGGCCTCGGGAGGTTCTGTCGGGAGAGGCTTGCCGGAGTCTAGTTTCCTCCTCTTTCTGGCCATTGTTGCCGGGGATAGGGATGGCTGAGTCAGGCGGAGAACAAAAGTCTCTGGTTCCATAGGGAGTTTTTGCGCAGCGCACTTTGCAGATGATCAGCAATGCTGTTTTCCGCACGGGGTACGTGCTCTCTTTGCAATCCATCAAAGCGCTCCTCCAACTTTCTCACTTCCTCAACCTATGCCTCCATCAATGTACTTTGGTAATCCGTCTTTACTTGTCTCACCACAAGTTGCGAGTCTCCGCGGACGATCAGTTTCTTGATTCCCAGTTCTATTGCAATCCTGAGCCCGACAAGGAGCCCTTCGTACTCTGTAGTATTGTCGGTAGCCTTATCCCGGGGAAAATGCATTTGGACGACGTACTTAAGGTGTTCCCCAGTGGGAGCAACGAGAAGCACGCCAGCCCCTGCACCTTGTAGGGAGAAGGCACTGATGTCTGCTAGAACTACGTCGGTATTTCCCCAAAGAGGAAGGGATGATGTAGCACAACAATGGTAAGTAATTCCCTTAGTGATGAGACCAAAGTTATCGAGCCAGTAGGAGAACCAAGCAACACTACGTAAACAGCACCTGCACACAAATAACAAATACTCGCAACCCGACGTGTTAAAGGGGTTGTCAATCCCTTTCGGGTAACGGCGCCAGAAATTGGCACGTGGGCGGGAGAAAGTTGTAATAGATTGATAGATCGAACGCCAAATAAAATAAAGTGCCGCAAGTATTTTTGTATTTTTGGTTTAGTAGATCTGAAAAAGCAAAGGAAAATAGATCGCAAAGGCAAATATAATAAAGAAGAGACCAGGGGCTGTAGATTTCACTAGTGGCTTCTCTTGAGAGAAAAAATAGCAAACGGTGGGTAAACGAATTACTCTTGGGCAATTGATAGAACATCAAAAAATCATGACGATATCCAGGCAATGATCATTATATAGGCATCGCGTCCAAGATTAGTAGACCGACTCCTGCCTGCATCTACTACTATTACTCCACACATCGACCGCTATCCAGCATGCATCTAGTGTATTAAGTTCATGGAGAAATGGACTAATGCAATAAGAACGATAGCATGATGTAGACAAGATGTACTTATGAAGAAATAGACCCCATCTTGTTATCCTTAATAGCAACGATACATACGTGGCGTTTCCCTTTCTGCCACTGGGATCAAGCACCGTAAGATCGAACCCATTACAAAGCAGCTCTTCCCATTGCAAGATAAATACATCAAGTTGGCCAAACAAAACCCAAATATCGGAGAAGAAATACGAGGCTATAAGCAATCATGCAAATAAGAGATCCAAGAAATCTCAAATAACTTTCATGGGTAAAACGATAGATGTGATCATAAACTCAAAGTTCATCGGATCCCAATAAACACACCGCAAAAGACTTACATCATATGGATCTCCAAGAGACCATTGTATTGAGAATCAAACGAGAGAGAGGAAGCCATCTATCTACTAACTACGGACCCGTAGGTCTACAATGGACTACTCACGCATCACTGGAGAGGCACCAATGGACATGATGCACCCCTCCGTGATGGTGTCTAGATTGGATCTAGTGGTTCTAGAACTTGCGGCGGCTGAAATTGATTTTCATCCACTCCCCTAGGGTTTCTGGAATATTGGGGTATTTATAGAGCAAAGAGACGGTTCAGGGGCCACCCGAGGTGGGCACAGCCCACCTGGGCGCGCCTGGAGCACCCCCAGGTGCTTCTCCGGCCCACTGGATGTCTTCTGGTCCAAAAAAATCCACAAAAAGTTTCGTTGCGTTTGGACTCTGTTTGGTATTGATTTCCTGCGATGTCAAAAACATGCAGAAAACAGCAACTTGAAGTTGGCACTATCTCAATAGGTTAGTACCAAAAAAATGATATAAAAGGACTATAAAATGATTGTAAAACATCCAAGAATGATAATATAACAGCATGGAACAATCAAAAATTATAGATACGTTGGAGACGTATCAGGCACCATCGAAATACATAATCCATTCTCTTGAACATTAAAATCATTATCAAGAAACGAAAGTACCTGATAATTTAATTGGCGTGCGCGACCTCTAGTAATTGGTCCAGTATATGTAGTAGTAAGGGTTGTGGGTGTAACAATGGTATTGATGTCCTCATCATAGGATTTTTTGGCGTTGGTTTCACGCTAATATGGGCCTCCAGGTGAACACAACCCACCGGGGCAAGCCAGGCCCACCAGCCGCGCCCTGGAGGGTTGTGCCCTCCTCGTGGCTCTTCTGGCCCTCCCACAAAGCTTCAGGGGTCTCTTTTATTCCAAAAAAATTGTCAAAAAGTTTCAGCTTATTTGGAGAACTTTCATTTCTGCACAAAAAACAACACCACGGTAGTTCTGCTGAAAACATCGCCAGTCCGGGTTAGTTCCATGCAAATCATACGAAAACCATATAAAATTGTTGTAAACATGGCATGAATACTTCATAAATTATAGATACGTTGGAGACATATCACACGCGTAGCAGCCCAGAGACAGTTCTCCTCAAGTAAAACAGTGTCGTCACGCCGGTGCCGTTCTTGCGCTACCTCGTCGTAGGCAAGCACTCGAGGTGACCCATAAATGAGTTCCGTGGGGATAACTGCTTCTGCCCCATAGACTAGGGAGAAGGGAGTCTGCCTGGTAGCTCGATTTGGTGTCATTCTGAGGGACCAAAGAACCACTGGCAGCTCGTCAATCCATCGCCCGCCATGCTTCCGCAGCTTATCAAGTGTTCTTGTCTTGAGTCCTCGCGGCACTTCAGCGTTCGCCCTCTCAGCTTGCCCGTTGCTCCTTGGATCAACAACAGAGGCAAATTAGATTTTGCTTCCGAGGGCATGAACGTATTGCATGAAGGCGCGGCTCGTGAATTGGGTGCCATTGTTAGTGATGATTCGGGCGGGGACCCCGAAGCGCACACCAATCCTTTCAAGAACTTGATAGCTGACTGTGTGGTCACCTTTCTCACGGGCTCCGCCTCTGGCCACTTTATGAACTTGTCGATGGCGACAAACAAGAACTCAAAACCCCCGGTAGCACGGTGGAAGGGGCCCAAGATGTCGAGCCCCCAGACCGATAAGGGCCATGATAGAGGGATCGTTTGGAGAGCTTGGGCAGGCTGATGGATATTCTTGGAATGGAACTGGCAGGCTTCACATTAGGTGACCAACTCAAATGCATCTTGGAGGGCTGTGGGCCAGTAAAATACTTGCCGGCAGGCTTTTCAAACCAGAGCCCTCGATTTGATGTGTGAGCCGCACATACCTTTGTGTATGTCTGCCAGCAGTTCCTTTCCTTCTTCCCGGCAAATGCACTTCAATTTCACACCGTTGGGCCTTCTTCTGTACAGCGTGCCATCAACGAACTGATACATACTGGCCCTCCAGGCTACTCTTTCAGCTTCTTCTTGCTCTTCAGGAAGTTTTCCAGTTTATAGGAAATGGACTATGTGTCGCGCCCAAGTTGGAGCCTGAGGCTCGTCAACGAGGACCAGTGGCACCTCCTCATTCGTTGGAGCGCATTCCTCGAGCGTAGGGACCGGTGGTCTGGCGGGAGGGTGCAGCTCAGCGATCGAAGGGGAGTTGTTCCCACCAAGCTCTCTGTCGGGGGCCTCGGGAGGCTCTGTCGGGAGAGGCTTGCCGGAGTCTAGTTTCCTCCTCTTTCTGGCCATTGTTGCCGGGGATACGGATGGCTGAGTCAGGCGGAGAACAAAAGTCCCTGGTTCCATAGGGAGTTTTTGCGCAGCGCACTTTGCAGATGATCAGCAATGCTGTTTTCCGCACGGGGTACGTGCTCTGTTTGCAATCCATCAAAGCGCTCCTCCAACTTTCTCACTTCCTCAACCTATGCCTCCATCAATGGACTTTGGTAATCTGTGTTTACTTGTCTCACCACAAGTTGCGAGTCTCCGCGGACGATCAGTTTCTTGATTCCCAGTTCTATTGAAATCCTGAGCCCGACAAGGAGCCCTTCGTACTCTGTAGTATTGTTGGTAGCCTTATCCCGGGGAAAATGCATTTGGACGACGTACTTAAGGTGTTCCCCAGTGGGAGCAACGAGAAGCACGCCAGCCCCTGCACCTTGTAGGGAGAAGGCACTGATGTCTGCTAGAACTACGTCGGTATTTCCCCAAAGAGGAAGGGATGATGCAGCACAACGATGGTAGGTAATTCCCTCAGTGATGAGACCAAAGTTATCGAGCCAGTAGGAGAAGCAAGCAACACTACGTAAACAACACCTGCACACAAATAACAAATACTCGCAACCCGACGTGTTAAAGGGGTTGTCAATCCCTTTCGGGTAACGGCGCCAGAAATTGGCACGTGGACGGGAGAAAGTTGTAATAGATTGATAGATCGAACGCCAAATAAAATAAAGTGCCGCAAAGTATTTTTGTATTTTTGGTTTAGTAGATCTGAAAAAGCAAAGGAAAATAGATCGCAAAGGCAAATATAATAAAGAAGAGACCAGGGGCTGTAGATTTCACTAGTGGCTTCTCTTGAGAAAAAAATAGCAAACGGTGGGTAAACGAATTACTCTTGGGCAATTGATAGAACATCAAAAAATCATGACGATATCCAGGCAATGATCATTATATAGGCATCGCGTCCAAGATTAGTAGACCGACTCCTGCCTGCATCTACTACTATTACTCCACACATCGACCGCTATCCAGCATGCATCTAGTGTATTAAGTTCATGGAGAAATGGACTAATGCAATAAGAACGATAGCATGATGTAGACAAGATGTACTTATGAAGAAATAGACCCCATCTTGTTATCCTTAATAGCAACGATACATACGTGGCGTTTCCCTTTCTGCCACTGGGATCAAGCACCGTAAGATCGAACCCATTACAAAGCAGCTCTTCCCATTGCAAGATAAATACATCAAGTTGGCCAAACAAAACCCAAATATCGGAGAAGAAATACGAGGCTATAAGCAATCATGCAAATAAGAGATCCAAGAAATCTCAAATAACTTTCATGGGTAAAACGATATATGTGATCATAAACTCAAAGTTCATCGGATCCCAACAAACACACCGCAAAAGAGTTACATCATATGGATCTCCAAGAGACCATTGTATTGAGAATCAAACGAGAGAGAGGAAGCCATCTATCTACTAACTACGGACCCGTAGGTCTACAAAGGACTACTCACGCATCACTGGAGAGGCACCAATGGACATGATGCACCCCTCCGTGATGGTGTCTGGATTGGATCTAGTGGTTCTAGAACTTGCGGCGGCTGAAATTGATTTTCGTCCACTCCCCTAGGGTTTCTGGAATATTGGGGTATTTATAGAGCAAAGAGGCGGTTCAGGGGCCACCCGAGGTGGGCACAGCCCACCTGGGCGCGCCTGGAGCACCCCCAGGTGCTTCTCCGGCCCACTGGATGTCTTCTGGTCCAAAAAAATCCACAAAAAGTTTCGTTGCGTTTGGACTCTGTTTGGTATTGATTTCCTGCGATGTCAAAAACATGCAGAAAACTGCAACTTGAAGTTGGCACTATCTCAATAGGTTAGTACCAAAAAATGATATAAAATGACTATAAAATGATTGTAAAACATCCAAGAATGATAATACAACAGCATGGAACAATCAAAAATTATAGATACGTTGGAGACGTATCAGGCACCATCGAAATACATAATCCATTCTTGGGGCACTTCCTTGCCGGGGATAACTGTCTCCAACACTTCTTCGTCAGTGGTTGGTGTCCACTCTGCAATAAACTGTACCAGTGCTCTGCTCTGAATAGTTGATGTGCTCTCAAACTTCAAACCAAAACTGGATAACTCCAAGGCCCACTCCACTATCCTGCTGGTGGCCTCAGGGTTTCTGAGTATGCGTTGCAAAGGAAAGAGGGTGACAACCGTGATCTCGTGGGCTTGGAAGTAGTGCGCAATTTCCTTGAGGCCACGACGAGGCCAAAAATCAACTTTTGCACGCCAGAGTACCTGGACCTAGCCCCCTACAACAGGGAGCTGACGAAGTACACTGGGCGCTGCACCACCTTCTTCCTTGCCGCAACCTTGGGACTGTCTCTGCTGCCTTGCTCTCCCCTGTCTTGAACTGCATCTGACCTTGCCGGGATGTGTTCGCTTTCCTCTCCAGAGGGGATAATGGTTGTGGCTGCCGCTTCATCTACTTCCCGCTGCTGATAGAGGCAAAGGTGTCCCGTCTTTCGATGAGATGATCGCTTTGGTGGAAGTCAACTTTGACGATCCGACTACGAACGTGCGAGGACGTCGCGCCTTAGCAATCGCTAAACCAACTCCAAGAGGTTATTGACCACACCGGAGCACGATCAACCTGACCACGAGGGTCTATTTCCTGCGAGCAAACGAAGAACAAGCAAGAAACTGAGATTGCAATCTAGATATTGCGAATATAAGATGAAACTTTATTGATCAAGGTGGGGTTCTGTGACGCCTTTGTCTGGTCGTTGAACACAAATGAAGTACGCGAAGTTGCAGCTATGGCGAACTTTAATCTAAACAAAACCCAAAGTCAAAACGACGCCCTAAGGGCTGTATATATGGAGGAAGAGGGGGGAATTTCGTGGCCCTTGGGGAAGGGGTCCGAAACCAACCCTGTCTCTTGTTTCCCCACACATACGGACTCTAAAAACATCCTATACTCAAGTATTTCGAAATTACATGGGCCTGGCCCAATAATAAGGTGACGCAGCACCTAGAATAGCCTCTGGACGAAAGTTATGAAGTAGCATCTTGTATATTTTGTCCGAGGCTTCATGCACGCATTGTGGTGGCTTCAACGTCCTGAAATCATCACTTGTAACTCCGTTCTTGTTCCCCTTGCGCATGCCATCATCTCCATGCTTGTTCTTGCTCCAATGTTCATCCTTCTCCAAGCTAGACCCTTCATTTGTAAGCAAAACAAATGTATCCAATTTAGGCAGCATCATATTCTCATGAACATTAGAATCATTACCAAGAAACGAAAGTACCTGGTAATTTAATTGGCGTGCGCGAGCTCTAGTAATTGGTCCAGTATGTATAGCAGCAGGGGCTGTGGGTGTAATAATGGTATTGATGTCCTCATCATCGTCCCCTTCTTGAAATGAAGTCGTCCTCGACGGAAGCTCATCTTCCTCACCCCAATAAGGCTTCAAATCTGCAATGTTAAAAGTGGGACTAACCCCAAAATCTGCAGGCAGCTCAAGTTTATATGCATTATCATTTATTTTCTCTAACACCTTAAAAGGACCATCAGCACGTGGCATTAGCTTTGATTTGCGCAAATTAGGAAATCTATCCTTACGCAAATGTAACAAAACAAGATCTCCAGGTGCAAACACAACATGTTTTCGACCCTTATCTCCAACAAGTTTATATTTAGCATTCATACGCTCAATGTTTTCCTTAGTTAACTCATGCATTTTTAAAATCAATTCAGCACGTTGTGTAGCATCAAAATTAACCTTCTCCGAAGATGGAAGAGGCAACAAATCAATAAGTGCACGAGGTAGGGAACCATACACAATTTCAAAAGGGCACATCTTAGTAGTAGAATGCAACGAACGATTATAAGCAAATTCAATATGAGGCAAGCATTCTTCCCACATTTTCTTATTATTCTCCAAAACAGCCCTAAGCCTAGTAGACAATGTTCTATTGACTACTTCAGTTTGTCCATCAGTTTGGGGTGACAAGTAGTACTGAAAAGCAGTTTAGTCCCCAACTTAGCCCATAAACATCTCCAAAAGTGGCTAAGAAATTTAGTATCACGATCTGAAACAACAGTATTTGGCACACCATGCAAGCGAATAATTTCACGAAAGAACAAATCAGCAACATTAACATCATCATCGCTTTTATGACATGGTATAAAGTGTGCCATTTTCGAGAACCTATCCACGACAACAAATATGCTATCACTCCCCTTCTTTGTTCGAGGTAAACCTAAACCAAAGTCCATAGATATATCCTCCCAAGGAACACTAGGTACAGGCAAAGGCATATATAAACCATGAGGATTTAGTCATGACTTAGCTTTTTGACATGTAGTGCAGCGAGCAACAAAACACTCATCATCACGTCTTATCTTTGGCCAAAAGAAATTTGTATCCTCCGTCTTCTTCACGCCAAAGTGTCCCATTAATCCTCCTCCATGCGCCTCCTGCAACAACAAAAGACGAACGGAGCTAGCTGGAATGCATAGCTTGTTAACACAAAACACAAATCCATCATTAGTGACGAACTTGTTCCACGTTCTTCCTTCTTTACAATTCTGCATTACATCTTTAAAATCAGCATCATGCACATATTGATCTTTGGTGGTCTCCAAACCAAATATTTTGAAGTCAAGTTGTGAAAGCATAGTATAGCGACGAGACAATGCATCAGCAATAACATTTTCTTTACCCTTCTTGTGTTTAATGACATAAGGGAAAGTCTCAATGAATTCAACCAATTTAGCATGTCTACGATTCAGTTTAGCTTGACTTTTAATATGTTTCAAAGATTCATGATCAGAATGTATAACAAATTTTTTTGGGCCATAAATAATGTTGCCATGTTTCTAAAGTCCAAACAAGAGCATATAATTCTTTATCATAAGTAGAATAATTCAGACTAGGCCCTCTCAATTTTTCAGCAAAGTATGCAACAGGTTTGCCATCTTGTAATAACACACCTCCTAATCCAATTCCACTAGCATCACATTCAAGCTCAAAAGTCTTATTAAAATCAGGAAGTTCGAGTAAAGGAGCACGTGTCAGCTTATCTTTCAATACCGTGAAGGCTTGTTCCTGTGCGGTACCCCAAACAAAAGGCACATCCTTCTTTGTAAGCTCATTGAGAGGTGCAGCAATGGTGCTGAAATCTCTCGCAAAACGCATATAGAATCCATCGAGGCCAAGAAAACTCCTCACTTGTGTGATCGTTTTGGGCTGCGGCCAACTCTCAATAGCTCTAATCTTGGCTTTATCAACTTCAATTCCCTGTGGAGTAACAACATAGCCAAGAAAAGATACTCGGTCGGTGCAGAAGGTGCACTTCCCAAGCTTACCAAACAAACGTGCATCACGTAGAGCAATAAAAATAGCACGTAAATGTTCCAAATGTTCGTCCAAAGATCTGCTATAAATCAGTATATCATCAAAATAGACTACCACAAATCGTCCAATGAAAGCACGTAAAACTTCGTTCATTAGTCTCATGAAAGTACTAGGTGCATTAGTTAACCCAAAAGGCATGACTAACCACTCATATAAACAAAACTTAGTTTTAAATGCTGTTTTCCATTCATCTCCCAATTTCATACGAATTTGATGGTATCCACTACGCAAATCAACTTTGGAGAAAATTTTAGAGCCACTCAATTCATCAAGCATATCATCTAGCCTAGGAATAGGATGACGATAACGAATAGTAATATTATTAATGCCTCTACAATCAACACACATACGCGACGTATCATCCTTTTTAGGCACTAGTATAATAGGAACAACACAAGGACTAAGAGATTCGTGTATGTAACCTTTGTCGAGAAGCTCCTGTACTTGACGCATAATCTCTTTCGTCTCCTCTGGATTGGTACGGTATGGTGCACGGTTGGGTAGCGATGCACCAGGAATTAAGTCAATTTGATGCTCAATCCCTCGAATAGGTGGTAATCTCGGTGGCACGTCTTGTGGGAAGACGTCAGCGAACTCCTGCAAAATTTTAGTGACAGCAGGGGGCAAAGAGGAAGGCGCGTCCTCGAATGAAAATAATGCCTCTTTGCACACAAAAGCATAGCAAACAGATTTGCTAAAATCTAGCTCATCAATATCAGATTTTGTGGCAAGTAAACATGCACTTTTCAATTTAATTTCAGAAGCAACACTAGATGGTTTATTATTAGGTTTCATTTGTTGCTCAAATTCTTTTGCCACAATCTGATTTTCACTCTTATTTTTCTCCTGTTTTGGTTTATTAGCTCTATTAGTATCATCTTTCAAAATAGCTTCAGGAGTCATAGGAAGCAAAGTAATATGGCTATCCTTATGAACAAGAGTATACTGATTGTTTCTACCATGGTGTAAAGAATTTTTATCAAAGTGCCATGGTCTACCAAGTAATAAGGAACATGCTTGCATGGGTACCACATCACAATCAACATAATCAGCATATGTAGAGATACTGAAATGCACACGAACAGTACGTGTTACCTTAACCTTGCCGCTCTTGTTTAACCATTGGATGTAGTAAGGATGTGGATGTGGTCTTGTGGTGAGAGATAGCTTCTCCACGATCTCCATGCTAGCCAAGTTGTTGTAGCTCCCTCCATCTATGATGATGCGAACAGAACGTTCCTTCACAACTCCCTTTGTATGGAACAAATTATGCCTCTGATTTTGCTCAACTTGTGTGACCTGCACACTCAAAACACATTGAGCAACTAAACATTCATACCTGTCAGCATCTTCAGGAGCCATGTTGATGCGGAGCATCCTATGGACATCACCATGTCAAGAGTCCGTTTGGCAAGTGACACGTGCGACATCTACTTCACATACATAAAGGTGAATCATCTCCTTTACACGTGCTCACTTGACCCCTTCGAGGATGGTATATTACTTGACACTTCTCCCATGTGCATGCATAGGTATTGTCGGAGCCTCACGGATGTTGAGGAGGAGTGCAAACGCCAAGGAACAACTACACCATCCGCGAGGGAAGCCTGGAAGCGACGATGGAAGAAGACGGAGACAGCTCCTAGGACCCGGACATCCGGCCCCTGGAGATGACCATGACAGCAGAGCCCAGCAGCCGAAGTGCTACAGGCCCCGGACATCCGACGCCTCGCCAAACCCGGACATCCGACGCCTCCCCCGGAAATCCGGCATCGGCGACAGAACACAACAGAAGGCCACCCCGCTCGGGCCAGACATCCGGGCAACCGCCCCGGACATCCGGCGTCTCACGAGTGCCGGACATCCGGCCCCCAGCCCGGACATCCGGTGCCTGCCTGCGCGCAGAGTCGGGCCAGAGGCCCATGTATCCCTTTCCCACTTACCCCTTCGTGGCTTAGACTATATATACTACTCCCTCTCCTCCTATTTAGGGTTAGCAAAGTAGTAGCTCATTAGAGATAGAGCTTTGCTCATCCATATCGGATCTACTCCACGAGAGAGACCGCGGCCCCTCTACGGAGAAGATCCACCTTGGATTCAAGACCCCTCACGGGAAGACCCCCTCGTGGATATGAACTTTACCTTGTATCTTTCCCTTTGTTGTTCATGTACCTTGTGGATCTTGTGTGTTTGATTGTCTAGTGGATGTGTGATTGGACTTGTTCTTGAGTGTTTCCCCTTGTGATTTCTCTCTGTTCTTCCCCGTGTTCATCGTGTTCTTCGAGGGAACCCACTCCAACCGTGAAATATCGGCCTACACCGGGTTAGCCCCGTATCATATGGTATCATGAGCCACGTTGATCACGTATTTGGAGTCCCTCCCACCGTTTTCTAGCCTTCTTTTCCTTGATTTCGTCCTAAATTCGAAAATCCTCACCAAAAATAGCCCCAATTTTTTTGTGATTTGTTGGTTTGATGATGTTTTGTTGATTTTGATCCATGGATTTGCTTGGTTTCGAGTGGATCTAGCATGTCCCCAGTTTCCCCACTTTCCATCCACGAAATTCATCAAATTTTGCCCCCGAAATCATCCATTTCCGCCCCAAATCGAGTTTCGAAGTCCAAATCCCGATCTGGAATCGTCGGGCCGGACATCTGGGCCACAGGCCGGACATCCGGGCCCCAAGCCGGACATCCGGCTCCTGAAGCACCAAATCTGCACGGTTCTGGACACTGACCCCCGGAAATCCGGACCCAACCCCGGATGTCCGACCCCTGTAGATTTCAGCCTCCCGCGTTTCACCGTTTTGTGCATAACTTTCACATCCGGAATCCAATTTTCGCGTTCTTAAACTTGTTGAGTAGCTATTGACATCCTCTATCCCTCTAGATAGGTTCCATCACCATTTGACTCCATCAAGTCTTTGGAACTTTGGCATCTTTGCCTAGGGCTGCCACCATATCATCCGCATAACCTTGCCCACCACAACTTCCACTTCCGCATTGCCTACTCCAAAACCCATCATTGCCTAGTGCAAAAACCACCACCGCTTCCCACTACCACCATTTGACTTTTGTCCTTGAGATTTTGAGGTGTGGTTTTTCCGTTTCCTAAGGTGTTTCGGCTAATAAGGAACGGGTTGACATCGACAACACCGCCTCTCATCATCGACACGGACGGTAACCTCGACGACACCATTGTATATTCCCCTTGCAATTGCATTGATAACCCCTAGCCTATTTTGCGTCACTTGCCTATCGAGACTAGCCATTTGAGTATTGCCGGCAACGTTACTTGTGCACATTAGTGATCTACACCTCCCATTGCATACATACCATATCACATTGGTATCATATCATATCTTGTGTCACAAGATTGTTCCCGCATATACACAATTGCTATCTTGGTTTGTGCATCGTGGCATACATAAAAAAAAGAGAATAAGCTTTCAAGCAAAAGAAAAAGAGAGCAAAGAGCTTGTAAGCAAGTGCCATAGCATCATACCACATTGTATATAAGATTGTCATATCCGATCATCTTGCATCATCTTCAGAGAAACACCGGGAACCATACATACATAGCATAATTGGGATAGAAAGTTCATCCATTTTGCATCTTATAGGTTGTGCACAAGTGTCGTATCCGCCTATTGAGGAATCGTGCTAGCGTCTCTCTTGAGTTGTGCAACACGAGCGTTTTCCGTGGATTCCACATTTTTGTGCTCATTCCTTGGTTGCACGACCCCATTTATCTATCCGTGTGTGTGTTTCCGGGTGCCACATATTGCTATTGGTCTACTTGTTTCACTTGCGAATTTGTGAATCTCTTTCAACATTATTGACTCTTGCTAACATTTTGCATTAAATTTTTGTGCCACTATCCTCATCAAGCTACTCCATAAGCTTTAGTTTGTAGGTGTGAGTGAACAAGTCCGGTACCAATTCCACTATTCTTTCATCTCACATTGAGTGAAACGTGATACATCCTCAACTTTGGGAAAAGGTAACTTGGTATTGTTTATCTCATTTCCTACTCACCTCTACTCGAGTCTTGTAATGGATAGGCAAGGTATTTCACCCTCGGTCTACAACAACAACAACGAGTTCGATGCCACGCACAACTCCAACGACGCCAAGATGAATGCTCAAATGGAGGAGATCAAAGCCCTCATCAAGTCCTACAAGCGATCTTCCTCATCTTCGAGAAGACGCTCAAGAGCACATGCCTCTGAGCTACCATCTCCGGCAAGGTCACATCGGCATCGACACCATCATCAACAAGAACGTGAAGGTCAATAGCTCAACACCAACAACCGCTCAACGACTTCACCATCTCCCTTGGCATCTTCGCCAAGCGACTTCAAGGCATCTTCGCCTTCGGATATACGACATCTTCGCCAACAAGCACCTCAAGACTACACTCAAGAGAAGCTCCCCAAGCTCAAGTCCGCGACTTCCACAAGCTACTACGACCTCGACACCGACCATGAGATTCCATTCTATGGGACTCTAGAACCCGAGGAGTATCTCGAGTGGGAGCGTTTGATGGACGACTACCTCAAGCTACATCAAGTTCCTCCCGAAGATCAAGTGAAGTGCGCCACAAGAAACTTCCATGACTACGCCTCGACATGGTGGCTTCACACACCTTCGGAGACCTACGACATGAGTTGGCCCAAGACGAAGAAAGCTTTGCGGCGAGAGTTCGTGCCTCCAACCTACACGGAACAACTTTTATGCCAATTGGAGAACACCATCCAAGGATCCAAGTCCATCGACGAGTACTTCAAGGAGATGAAGAAAGCCTTGCGATGAGCCGGCGTGGACGACCCCATGTCAATGAAGTTCCACTTCATGATGGGATTGAACAACGACATCTCCAAGACTATCTTCCTCGAGAACTACAAGTCCCTCGACGACAACTACATTGGTGCTCTCAAGGCGAAACAAGAACTCATGAAGGCCAAGGCTTCTCCACCCCAAGCACACTTCTCGAAGACCAAACTCAAAGACGACGAGCATGAGGCTAGTACCACCAAGATGTCCAAGCCCGATGATGATATAGCTCAAATAGCTTTGAGTCGATTTTATGGGGTGTCCCTGGTCTTTCACCGGCGCAAAGAGCTAGCAGATTAGAATTGATCCGAAGCAGATGAATTAAAACAAACCAGATAAGATGTGTATGGGCGAAAGTACTGGTATAGATGCAGGAAGTAGTTGACGTGGTAGACGGATGGATTATGCTAATGATGATCAGTGGCGGCGGCGGCGTAATTAGCCAGATGGAGTCCACGAACTAGTAGTAGTAGATGAAAAAAAGAAAGGACTGGATCGCTCCTTGAAGAACAAGAACCGAACAAAGCTATTCCCTGGAGATCAAGTCGCCAAAACACATGCGATCACCGATCCAATTCATGGAACGCAGGAACACAGAGGGGCGCACATCACCAGATGCCTTTCTGAGTATTTTTCTTGACCAAACTAAAACCTAAACCCTAGACAAAACTGCACCCCTTGTTTATATAGGTGGTGCGTAACACCTGGGCTAAGCCCGACCTAGACTAGGACACGATGAGGACTCCTCATCAATTACAAGTTGTAAACTAGGAAATCTGAACAAACTAGTAAAAACAAATAAAAAGACACACGTACGTATACTTGCATGTATGGTTGCTAGGCCAAAACTAAAATGAACTCGATGGTGCAGCCTTCAAACTTTCATTCTGCTGGCTACGTTGAAGTATTGACAAGGTGTTCTCAATGTGGGCTTCACTTCTTCCTGAGGCACAAGCGTAGCATATGAAACAGGCTTCACACCTAAGATCCCCTTCTGTTCTGTAGCACACATGATCTTATGACGTAGAGCGGGAACCACATACTTTTGCATCTTGCTTTCATAGCGAGCCTCTCGATTGTCTGATATTTTACTTGATAGTAACGATGGAACGACAAGAGCACATGTACTATCCATATCATCCTCTCCCCCTTTAAGCGAAACCGTCCTCGGTTTCGGGGTACTCTTCAAAAATTCCTTGTATACAAACACATGATCAATCTTGATAGCATTGTTACCCATGGGCTGCATCACACGTTTGATGCCAACATCTCGGAACACGTAAGTGTTCGACCTCCCCTCATGTATAGCATTGCGATCATATTGCCATGGACGACCCAATAGCAGCTGACACACATCCATTGGCACAACATTGCAAATCACCTCATCGTAATACGTGCCAATATTGAACATTACGCGTACCTTGTGAGTCACCTTCAAACGTCCGGAGTTGTACAACCACTCAATGCAATGTGGCTGCGGATGTGGCCATGCCTTCAGTCCTAAAGCATCCACCACACGCTTGCTTATGATGTTGGTGTAGCCCCCTCCATCAATAATCAACTTGCAACACTTGTTTTTGATCTTGCATTGTGACTGAAAAATTTTCCACCGCTATCCCGGACTTGGAATTTGATCCTCTTTAGCTCGCTGCACCATGATGCATGGCAGATCATCATAATCTAAAGGATAGCACATGATAGGATTAGATTCACTTTCCCCTTCCTTGGTCTCATCAGACTCTGAGTCAATTTTGTCTTCGGAAACATATCCATCATTAACAAGGAGCACTCTCTTCTTGTTCGGACAATCAATGCGTTTTTGTCCCCTACCTCCACATGTGTAACAAACAATCTCACTAGTACGCATAGCAGACTGCGCACTTGAATCAGCCCTTGAAGCCACTTTGCTCGCGGCCATAGATTCTTTGCTCGTCTCCTTGTGATCGGTAGCAGCTGACCTATAGGATGAAGCTGGCTTAACATTATCATCGTCATGCAAATAGGAACATCGCCCCATGCTGAAATTGGTGCGGCCTTTGGAAACTTGCTTGGCTTTGACCCACTGTTCGGCACGCTCCGCTTGATGAAGAAGCTCTTGCATATCATTATACTGCATCAAATCAACACGGTCACATATATCCTCATTTAGCCCCTCAAAGAAGCGTGTTATTGTTGCATAATCAGACTCATGCATATTAGTTCTGATCATCAGAACTTGTATCCGTTGGTAATACTCATCCACCGTCATGGCTCCTTGAACAAGACGACGAAGCTTTGTGAGTTGCTCCTTCTGAAAATAAGCTGGCACAAAGCGAGCACGCATTGTACGCTTCATCTCACGCCATGACTCTGGTCGTGCGTCATTGCGGTTGAGCTGATCCCACCAAATTAATGCATAACCTGAAAATTCAAGAGAAGAAAAAAGAATCTTCCGCTCCTCCGAGTAATGGTGATTATCAAAAATCTGCTCCACACGCATCTCCCACTCAAGATACTCCTTGGGACCGGCCTTGCCTGTGAACGAAGGTATAGTAATTTTTATTCTACCAATACCTCCGTCCTCGTCCTCATCGCGGCGCCGCCTTGGTGCATCATCACGGGGACGAGCATCCTGTCGTGGTCAGCGAGGCAAGTCGCCGCGAGCATCAGAACTGATAGAGGCAAAGTTGTCCCGTCTTTCGATGAGATGATGGATATCGCTTTGGTGGAAGTCGACTTTGACGATCCGACTACGAACGTGCGATGACGTCGCTCCTTAGCAATCGCTAAACCAACTCCGAGAGGTTATTGACCACGCCGGAGCACGATCAACCTGACCACGAGGGTCTGTTTCCTGCGTGCAAACGAAGAACAAGCAAGAAACTGAGATTGCAATCTGGATATTGCGAATATAAGATGAAAGCTTTATTGATCAAGGTGGGGTTCTGTGACGCCTTTGTCTGGTCGTTGAACACAAACGAAGTACGTGAAGTTGCAGCTATGGCGAACTTTTAATCTAAACAAAACCCAATGTCTAAATGACGCCCTAAGGGCTGTATATATGGAGGAAGAGGGGGAGAATTTCGTGGCCCTTGGGGAAGGGGTCCGAAACCAACCCTATCTCTTATTTCCCCACACATACGGACTCTAAAAATAGCCTATACTCAAGTATTTCGAAATTACATGGGCCTGGCCCAATAATAAGGTGACGCAGCACCTAGAATAGCCTCTGGACGAAAGTTATGAAGTAGCATCTTGTATATTTCTTCCAAGGCTTCATGCACGCATTATGGTGGCTTCAATGTCCTGAAATAATCACTTGTAACTCCGTTCTTGTCCCCCATGCGCATGCCATCATCTCCATGCTTGTTCTTGCTCCAATGTTCATCCTTCTCAAAGCTAGGCCCTGGTAATTTAATTGGCGTGCGCGAGCTCTAGTAATTGGTCCAGTATGTATAGCAGCAGGGGCTGTGGGTGTAACAATGGTATTGATGTCCTCATCATCCTCCCCTTCTTGAAATGAAGTCGTCCTCGACGGAAGCTCATCTCCCTCACCCAAATAAGGCTTCAAATCTGCAATGTTAAAAGTGGGACTAACCCCAAAATCTGCAGGCAGCTCAAGTTTATATGCATTATCATTTATTTTCTCTAACACCTTAAAAGGACCATCAGCACGTGGCATTAGCTTTGATTTGCGCAAATCAGGAAATCTATCCTTACGCAAATGTAACCAAACAAGATCTCCAGGTGCAAACACAACATGTTTTCTACCCTTATCTCCAGCAAGTTTATATTTAGCATTCATACGCTCAATGTTTTCCTTAGTTAACTCATGCATTTTTAAGATCAATTCAGCACGTTGTTTAGCATCAAAATTAACCTTCTCCAAAGATGGAAGAGGCAACAAATCAATAGGTGCACGAGGTAGGAAACCATACACAATTTCAAAAGGGCACATCTTAGTAGTAGAATGCAATGAACGATTATAAGCAAACTCAATATGAGGCAAGCATTCTTCCCACATTTTCTTATTATTCTTCAAAACAGCCCTAAGCATAGTAGACAATGTTCTATTGACTACTTCAGTTTGTCCATCAGTTTGGGGGTGACAAGTAGTACTAAAAAGCAGTTTAGTCCCCAACTTAGCCCATAAACATCTCCAAAAGTGGCTAAGAAATTTAGTATCACAATCTGAAACAATAGTATTTGGCACACCATGCAAACGAATAATTTCACGGAAGAACAAATCAGCAACATTAACAGCATCATCGCTTTTATGACATGGTATAAAGTGTGCCATTTTTGAGAATCTATCCATGACAACAAATATGCTATCCCTCCCCTTCTTTGTTCGAGGTAAACCTAAAACAAAGTCCATAGATATATCCTCCCAAGGAACACTAGGTACAGGCAAAGGCGTATATAAACCATGAGGATTGAGTTGTGACTTAGCTTTTTGACATGTAGTGCAGCGAGCAACAAAACGCTCAACATCCCGTCTCATCTTTGGCCAAAAGAAATGTGTAGCAAGTACGTCCTCCATCTTCTTCACGCCAAAGTGTCCCATTAATCCTCCTCCATGCGCCTCCTGCAACAACAAAAGACGAAGAGAGCTAGCTGGAATGCATAGCTTGTTAGCACGGAACACAAATCCATCATTAACGACAAACTTGCTCCAGGTTCTTCCTTCTTTACAATTCTGCAAAACATCTTCAAAATCAGCATCATGCACATATTGATCTTTGATGGTCTCCAAACCAAATATTTTGAAGTCAAGTTGTGAAAGCATAGTATAGCGACGAGACAATGCATCAGCAATAACATTCTTTACCCTTCTTGTGTTTAATGACATAAGGGAAAGTTTCAATGAATTCAACCCATTTAGCATGTCTACGATTCAGTTTAGCTTGACTTTTAATATGTTTCAAAGATTCATGATCAGAATGTATAACAAATTCTTTGGGCCATAAATAATGTTGCCATGTTTCTAAAGTCCTAACAAGACCATATAGTTCTTTATCATAAGTTGAATAATTCAGACTAGGCCCACTCAATTTTTCAGAAAAGTATGCAACAGGTTTACCATCTTGTAATAACACACCTCCTAATCCAATTCCACTAGCATCACATTCAAGCTCAAAAGTCTTATTAAAATCAGGAAGTTGGAGTAAAGGAGCATGTGTCAACTTATCTTTCAATACCGTGAAGGCTTCTTCCTGTGCGGTACCCCAAACAAAAGGCACATCCTTCTTTGTAAGCTCGTTGAGAGGTGCAGCAATGGTGCTAAAATCTCTCACAAAACGCCTATAGAAACCAGCGAGTCCAAGAAAACTCCGCACTTGTGTGATCGTTTTGGGCTGCGGCCAACTCTCAATAGCTTCAATCTTTGGCTTTATCAACTTCAATTCCCTGTGGAGTAACAACATAGCCAAGAAAAGATACTCGGTCGGTGCAAAAGGTGCACTTCCCAAGGTTACCAAACAAACGTGCATCACGTAGAGCAATAAAAACAACACGTAAATGTTCAAAATGTTCTTCCAAAGATTTGCTATAAATCAGTATATCATCAAAATAGACTACCACAAATCGTCCAATGAAAGCACGTAAAACTTCGTTCATTAGTCTCATGAAAGTAGTAGGTGCATTAGTTAACCCAAAAGGCATGACTAACCACTCATATAAACCAAACTTAGTTTTAAATGCAGTTTTCCATTCATCTCCCAATTTCATACGAATTTGATGGTATCCACTACGCAAATCAACTTTGGAGAATATTGTAGAGCCACTCAGTTCATCGAGCATATCATCTAGCCTAGGAATAGGATGACGATAACGAATAGTAATATTATTAATGCCCCTACAATCAACACAGATACGCGACGTACCATCCTTTTTAGGCACTAGTATAATAGGAACAGCACAAGGACTAAGAGATTCGCGTATATAACCTTTGTCGAGCAGCTCCTGAACTTGACGCATAATCTCCTTCGTCTCCTCTGGATTGGTACGGTATGGTGCACGGTTGGGTAGCGATGCACCGGGAATAAAATCAATTTGATGCTCAATCCCTCGAATAGGTGGTAATCCCGGTGGCACGTCTTGTGGGAAGACGTCAGCGAACTCCTGCAAAATGTTAGTGACAGCAGGGGGCAAAGAGGAAGGCACGTCCTCGAATGAAAATAATGCCTCTTTGCACACATAAGCATAGCAAACAGATTTGTTGAAATCTAGCTCATCAATATCAGATTTTGTGGCAAGTAAACATGCAATTTTCAATTTAATTTCAGAAACAACACTAGATGGTTTATTATTAGGTTTCATTTGTTGCTCAAATTCTTTTGCCACAATCTGATTTTCACTCTTATTTTTCTCCTGTTTTGCTTTATTAGCTCTATTAATGTCATCTTTCAAAATGGAATCAGGAGTCATAGGAAGCAAAGTAATATTTTTATCCTTATGAACAAGAGTATACTGATTGTTTCTACCATGGTGTACAGAATTTTTATCATATTGCCATGGTCTACCAAGTAATAACGAACATGCTTGCATGGGCACCACATCACAATCAACATAATCAGCATATGTAGAGATACTAAAATGCACACGAACAGTACGTGTTACCTTAACCTTGCCGCTGTTGTTGAACCATTGGATGTAGTAAGGATGTGGATGTGGTCTTGTGGTGAGAGATAGCTTCTCCACCATCTCCATGCTAGCCAAGTTGTTACAGCTCCCTCCATCTATGATGACGCGAACAGAACGTTCCTTCACAACTCCCTTTGTATGGAACAAATTATGCCTCTGATTTTGCTCTGCTTGTGTGACCTGCACACTCAAAACACGTTGAGCAACTAAACATTCATACGTGTCAGCGTCTTCAGGAGCCATGTATTGCGTCTCATTTTCAGAATCATCTCCACCATGTTCTTCACGTGTAATAAGAGCCAAAGTCTCCTCATCATAGTCACTAGCGGACTCATACCCGCCATCCTCAGTAGCAATCATTACACGCTGAGATTTGCATTCTCTCGCATAATATCCTCTTCCCTTACAACGACGACAAATAATATCACTTGTGTGCCCTGTCGATGCCATGGAAGAAGAAGAGCTATGTGCAGGCCCGGCTGGTGCGCTCTTGGCAGATAGTGGTGGTGGTGCCTGCTTTCTTGTATCACGGCTGGAGGTGGAACCTGATGGAGGTGCTGGTGCAGTGGAAGTAGAAGATGCACGCGGTGTCCATGATGAAGGTCGACCTGCAGAAAAATTAGTTCGCGCCAATGCCTGTCGATCCTGCACTTCACGTTCAGCTTTACAAGCAAGATGGAATAAACGAGTGATATTATTATAAGCCTTTGTCTGGTCGTTGAACAAAAACGAAGTACGCGAAGTTGCAGCTATGGCGAACTTTTAATCTAAACAAAATCCAAAGTCTAAACGATGCCCTAAGGGCTGTATATATGGAGGAAGAGGGGGGCATTTCGTGGCCCTTGGGGAAGGGGTCCGAAACCAACCCTATCTCTTGTTTCCCCACACATACGGACTCTAAAAATAGCCTATACTCAAGTACTTTGAAATTATATGGGCCTGGCCCAATAATAAGGTGACGTAGCACCTAGAATAGCCTCTGGACGAAAGTTATGAAGTAGCATCTTGTATATTTCGTCCAAGGCTTCATGCACGCATTATGGTGGCTTCCACGTCCTGAAATCATCACTTGTAACTCCGTTCTTGTCCCCCATGCGCATGCCATCATCTCCATGCTTGTTCTTGCTCCAATGTTCATCCTTCTCAAAGCTAGGCCCTTCATTTGTAAGCAAAACAAATGTATCCAATTTAGGCAGCATCATATTCTCATGAACATTAGAATCATTACCAAGAAACGAAAGTACCTGGTAATTTAATTGGCGTGCGCGAGCTCTAGTAATTTGTCCAGTATGTATAGCAGCAGGGGTAGTGGGTGTAACAATGGTATTGATGTCCTCATCAATGGTCTAGCCTAGGACCAGCACAGTACCGTCGTTGAGCGTTTATTCAACTTTGCATATCTGAATTGATTATTGCTGACCCTTTTTGCTACCATATTATAAGCCTTCGCAGCTCCACATAATCTACGTCGTGCGTTTGACTCTCCCTGGTAATCGCTCTAGCCAAGCTTTGAGAGTTTTGACTACAACGGTTGCCGTTCACCATGTGCTGCTTGGTAAGAACTGGTAAGAATTTGAGATTTGCTTGACGGATCTGTGACACCCACCACCACCACCACTTGTTAGTAGTCTGTAGGATCATATTCTTGTGTGTTTCTATTGCTGCTAACCATGCCAGGATCACAAGCCGACGAGATTGACTGGGAGAACTTAACGAACAAGGAGCTTCATGATAAGTTTCAGCAAATGATGACTGAACAGGTGCAAGATGTGCTAAACAATTTTGAAGAGGCCATGGAGAAGATCACTGGACTTGAGAAGACGTTCGAAACAAAGCTCGATAACAGATTTAATGAACTGCTTGCGCGTCTTCCACCACCGGCTGCACCTGTCGCACCTCTGCAACAACAACAACAACAACAACAACAACTACCTCCACGTCGCGAAACAGCCCTCCGTCGAGCGAGCCGTGTCCTTCTTCAGCCTGGCCAAACTGTTGGTGCTGATGTTGATACTTCTGTGGCTCCTGCTGGTGATGCGGAGGATGATTATGCGGGAGATTACGAGGATGAGGTTGATCAAAATCAGAACTACGTGCAACCACCAGCACCACAACCACCAGGTCGTCCACATGCAAATAATGGCAATGTTAGGGCTCCCCTCAGGTACGAGATCATGACCATCTCCCTAAACTGAAATTGAATATTCCACCATTTGAGGGTAGATATGTTCCTGATATATATATCACTTGGGAGTTAGAAACTGAACAACGATTTACATGTTTACAATATCCTGAGGAGAGACGT
Source organism: Triticum aestivum (assembly GCF_018294505.1). Lineage (NCBI taxonomy): Eukaryota > Viridiplantae > Streptophyta > Magnoliopsida > Poales > Poaceae > Triticum > Triticum aestivum. The sequence goes on along the minus strand of NC_057802.1, from coordinate 243,831,157 downwards.
GTTCCTGCTGCTGTTTGTGCTTTCACTAGCTTTGCATGTGTTTGCTGGTCTGAACATTGTAGATTATATCCTGTTCCAACTACTTGGGCTGCTTTGAAAACTGCTATGCGTACTCGTTGGGTTCCACCATATTGTCAACGTGAATTAATTCAAAAATTGCAGCGTTTAAGACAAGGAAATAATTATGTAGAAGAATATTATCAGGAATTACAAACTGGCATGATTAGATGTGGTATTGTTGAGGAGAATGAAGCTATGCTTGCACGTTTTATGGGTGGATTAAATAGAGAGATTCAGACCATTCTAGAGTATAAGGAGTATAATAATATCACTCGTTTATTCCATCTTGCTTGTAAAGCTGAACGTGAAGTGCAAGATCGATAGGCATTGGCGCGAACTAACTTTTCTGCAGGTCGACCTTCATCATGGACACCACGTGCATCCTCTACTTCCACTGCACCATCACCTCCATCAGGTGCCACCTCCAGCCATGATACAAGAAAGCAGGCACAACCACCACTCTCTGCCAAGAGCACACCTACCGGGCCTGCGTAGAGCTCTTCCTCTTCCATGGCATTAGCAGGGCACACAAGTGATATTATTTGTCGTCGTTGTAAGGGACGAGGACATTTTGTGAGAGAATGCAAATCTCAGCGTGTGATGATTGCTACTGAGGATGGTGGGTATGAGTCCGCTAGTGACTATGATGAGGAGACTTTGGCTCTTATTACACATGAAGAACACGGTGGAGATGATTCTGATCATGAGACGCAATACATGGCTGCTGAAGATGCTGACAGGTATGAATGTTTAGTTGCTCAACGTGTTTTGAGTGTGCAGGTTACACAAGTTGAGCAAAATCAGAGGCATAATTTGTTCCATACAAAGGGAGTTGTGAAGGAACGTTCTATTCGCGTCATCATAGATGGAGGGAGCTGCAACAACTTGGCTAGCATGGAGATGGTGGAGAAGCTATCTCTCACCACAAGACCACATCCACATCCTTAGTACATCCAATGGTTCAACAACAGCGGCAAGGTTAAGGTAACACGTACTTTTCGTGTGCATTTTAGTATCTCTACATATGCAGATTATGTTGATTGTGATGTGGTACCTATGCAAACATGTTCCTTATTACTTGGTAGACCATGGCAATTTGATAAAAATTATGTACACCATGGTAGAAACAATGAGTATACTCTTGTTCATAAGGATAAAAATAGTACTTTGCTTCCTATGACTCCTGATTCCATTTTGAAAGATGATATTAATAGAGCTAATAAAGCAAAACAGGAGAAAAATAAGAGTGAAAATCAGATTGTGGCAAAAGAATTTGAGCAAGAAATGAAACCTAATAATAAACCATCTAGTGTTGCTTCTGAAATTAAATTGAAAAGTGCATGTTTACTTGCCACAAAATCTGATATTGATGAGCTAGATTGTAGCAAATCTGTTTGCTATGCTTTGTGTGCAAAGAGGCATTATTTTCATTCGAGGACGTGCCTTCCTCTTTGCCCCCTGCTGTCACTAACATTTTGCAGGAGTTCGCTGACGTCTTCCCACAAGACGTGCCACCGGGATTACCACCTATTCGAGGGATTGAGCATCAAATTGATTTAATTCCCGGTGCATCGCTACCCAACCGTGCACCATACCGTACCAATCCAGAGGAGACGAAGGAGATTATGCGTCAAGTACAGGAGCTGCTCGACAAAGGTTATATACGCGAATCTCTTAGTCCTTGTGTTGTTCCTATTATACTAGTGCCTAAAAAGGATGGTACGTCGCGTATGTGTGTTGATTGTAGAGGCATTAATAATATTACTATTCGTTATCGTCATCCTATTCCTAGGCTAGATGATATGCTTGATGAATTGAGTGGCTCTAGAATATTCTCCAAAGTTGATTTGCGTAGTGGATACCATCATATTCGTATGAAATTGGGAGATGAATGGAAAACAGCATTTAAAACTAAGTTGGTTTATATGAGTGGTTAGTCATGCCTTTTGGGTTAACTAATGCACCTAGTACTTTCATGCGACTAATGAACGAAGTTTTACGTGCTTTCATTGGACGATTTGTGGTAGTCTATTTTGATGATATACTGATTTATTGCAAATCTTTGGAAGAACATTTGGAACATTTACGTGCTATTTTTATTGCTCTACGTGATGCATGTTTGTTTGGTAACCTTGGGAAGTGCACCTTTTGCACCGACCGAGTATCTTTTCTTGGCTATGTTGTTACTCCACAGGGAATTGAAGTTGATAAAGCCAAGATTGAAGCTATTGAGAGTTGGCCGCAGCCCTAAACGGTCACACAAGTGAGGAGTTTTCTTGGACTCGTTGGTTTCTATAGGCGTTTTGTGAGAGATTTTAGCACCATTGCTGCACCTCTCCATGAGCTTACAAAGAAGGATGTGCCTTTTGTTTGGGGTACCGCACAGGAAGAAGCCTTCACGCTATTGAAAGATAAGTTGACACATGCTCCTTTACTCCAACTTCCTGATTTTAATAAGACTTTTGAGTTTGAATGTGATGCTAGTGGAATTGGATTTGGAGGTGTGTTATTACAAGATGGCAAACCTGTTGCATACTTTCTGAAAAATTGAGTGGGCCTAGTCTGAACTATTCTACTGATGATAAAGAATTATATGCTCTTGTTCGGACTTTAGAGACATGGTAACATTATTTATGGCCCAAAGAATTTGTTATACATTCTGATCATGAATCTTTGAAACATATTAAAAGTCAAGCTAAACTGAATCGTAGACATGCTAAATGGGTTGAATTCATTGAGACTTTCCCTTATGTCATTAAACACAAGAAGGGTAAAGAAAATGTTATTGCTGATGCTTTGTCTCGTCGCTATACTATCCTTTCACAACTTGACTTCAAAATATTTGGTTTGGAGACCATCTGATGTAGGGTGGAACCCTAGATGGCCGATCTTTCACGAAAGGAGCGGATCCCAACTAAGAACATGAAGAACACGAGGGGAAACACGAGGGGAAGACACGAGAGAATCACTCAAACCAACAAGAACAATCACACATGTGCTAGATCCTCGAAACACAAAGAGATACACGATCCAAATCGAACAAGGGACGATACATAGGTAACCGGTTCTTCTCCGAAAGGAGGTCTTGAGGGGGGCCACCCAAGAGGGGGTCTTGAATCCAACGTGGATCGTCTCCGAAGAGGGGCCGCAGTCTCTCTCGAGGAGGAGATCCGTATGGATGAGCAATGCTCTATCTCACATATGAGCTAAACCAATGCTAACCCAAGAAAGATGGAGGAGAAGGAGTATATATAGTCTAGGGGGTCGAAGGGGTAAACGGGCCTCGGCCCTTACTGTGCGCAGACAGGGGTGGCCGGATGTCCGGGGCTTCAGGAGGGGCCGGATGTCCGGGCTGGGGGCCGGATGTCCGGGTTGGAGGGCAAAACTTCTGGATGTTCTGTAGCGTGGCGCCGGATGTCCGGGCTTTTGGCCGGATTTCCGGGCTGGGGCCGGATGTCCAGGCTGGACGCCGGATGTCCGGGCCCTGTAGGCTTGGGCGTCTGGCTGCTGCTGCTGTGGTTGCTCCAGGGGCCGGATGTCCGGGGCCTGGAAGGTGAACTTGCCCGTTTCCGTTGGTTCTCTTTATCCGTGAACTTGGCGGCTTGTCCGTCTTCACGTGCATCTTCGGGAGGCTCCTCTTGACACCTAATCATGCATAGCATATCGGACTTAGGTAGTAGCCATGTCTCGAGTGGATCATATGTGATATCACTAAGGAAGGAAGTCACCTCGTTCTCGAGAGCTCTAGCTCGTGCTCGCGTCATAGGTCCTCTTGGCTCTTGATGATACGATGGTAGGTCCATGGGGATGACCGTAGGATGCTCCGCATCATCTCCCCTCCCTTGGGAAAGATCCGACCTCGGATCGAAATCCTCATCACCATGGTACGGTGATGAGGACATCAATACCATTGTTACACCCACAGCCCCTGCTGCTATACATACTGGACCAATTACTAGAGCTCGCGCACGCCAATTAAATTACCAGGTACTTTCGTTTCTTGGTAATGATTCTAATGTTCATGAGAATATGATGCTGCCTAAATTGGATACATTTGTTTTGCTTACAAATGAAGGGCCTAGCTTTGAGAAGGATGAACATTGGAGCAAGAACAAGCATGGAGATGATGGCATGCGCATGGGGAACAAGAACGGAGTTACAAGTGATGATTTCAGGACGTTGAAGCCACCATAATGCGTGCATGAAGCCTTGGACGAAATATACAAGATGCTACTTCATAACTTTCGTCCAGAGGCTATTCTAGGTGCTGCGTCACCTTATTATTGGGCCAGGCCCATGTAATTTCGAAATACATAAGTATAGGCTGTTTTTAGAGTCCGTATGTGTGGGGAAACAAGAGATAGGGTTGGTTTCGGACCCCTTCCTCAAGGGCCACGAAATTCCCCCCTCTTCCTCCATATATACAGCCCTTAGGGCGTCGTTTAGACTTTGGGTTTTGTTTAGATTAAAAGTTCGCCATAGCTGCAACTTCGCGTACTTCGTTTGTGTTCAGCGACGAGACAAAGGCGTCACAGAACTCCACCTTGATCAATAAAGCTTTCATCTTATATTCGCAATATCCAGATTGCAATCTCAGTTTCTTGCTTGTTCTTCGTTTGCTCGCAGGAAACAGACCCTCGTGGTCAGGTTGATCGTGCTCCGGCGTGGTCGATAACCTCTCGGAGTTGGTTTAGCGATTGCTAAGGCGCGACGTCCTCGCACGTTCGTAGTCGGATCGTCAAAGTCGACTTCCACCAAAGCGATATCCATCATCTCATCGAAAGACGGGACACCTTTGCCTCTATCAAGTGGTATCAGATTTCCAGGTTGCTCGGTGAGATTTTACAGTTTTTCGTAGTTTAGATCGAGTCTGTTCTTCATACCTACAGTCCACGAAAAAGCCACAAAAAAATAGGGTTAGTTCATCATATCCGAACCAATCTGAGCCTTTGCATAATCTTTTTAGGGTTTTTGCTTTGTTGAATTTGCGGTTGCGTCGTCGTGTCAAGTTGCTGGTCTTAGAGTCTAGTCTTTTAGAGTTTTGAGTTCTGGTCATAAGTTGTCACGCCGCTGCCGCACCATCATCATCGCCTTGCCATCTACCACCATTGCTCATCCGCCACCGCTCTGAATCCGTATCCATATACCACCACCAATCCATATCCATATACCACCACCGATCCGTATCCATATACCACTACCGCTACCATATACCACCACCGCTGCCATATCCTACCGCCATATATCCACCACCAATCCGAGTTCTTTTCATATTCGGTTGGTTTTAGAGATCCATATATTTTCCGTTTCGTGTTTCCTTGCCTGAGTAGGTCTCGGAAAAAAAAATTCGGCAACCAAAAATATTTTTTCCCTATCCTATTTTTAGGCCCCGGGTAGTGTTTTGAGACACTCGCCATCATAGTGATTTTTTGTCGCACTTTTTCGTCGTCGCTGCCCTTATTTCCGGAAAAAAAATAGTCCAAAAATTTTGTGCCCATCCTGTCAGTTTGACCTGGGAAGAGTTTTGAGACACTCGCCATTATAGTGATTTTTCGCAAAAAAAAAAGAGGAGCGCAAAAAAAAAGAGAGCGCAAAAAAAAGAGCGATTTTTTTTTCCAGAGTGTGCTTTTCCCTTGTTTACGTGCAGCGCCGTGATTTTGTTAGTGTTCTAGGCTCGCGTCTCTAGCACGGTCTAGCCTAGGACCAGCACAGTACCGTCGTTGAGCGTTTATTCAACTTTGAATCTCTGAATTGATTATTGCTTACCGTTTTGCTACCATATTATAAGCCTTCCCAGCTCCACATAAGTCTACATCGTGCGTTTGACTCTCCCTGGTAATCGCTATATCCAAGCTTTGAGAGTTTTTGACTACAACGGTTGCCGATCACCACCTGCTGCTGGGTAAGAACTGGTAAGAATTTGAGATTCGCTTGAAGGTTTTGTGACACACCACCATCACCACCACTTCTAGTAGTTTGCAGGATCATATTCTTTTGTGTTTCTATTGCTGCTAACCATGGCAGGTTCACAAGCCGATGAGACTGATTGGGAGAACATGACGAACAAGGAGTTGCATGATAAATTTCAGCAAATGATGAGTGGCCAGGTGGGAGATGTGCTAAACAGATTTGAAGAGGCTATGGAGAAGATAGATGCCATGGAGAAGTCGTTCAAGACAAAGCTGGATAACAAGTTTACTGAATTACTCAAGCGTCTTCCCCAACCACCACCGGCTGCACATGTCGCACCTCTACAACAACAACAACCACATCTCCAACGCCGCCTTCCAAATCAAGTGGGACGGGCACAGCGCGTTCCAATTGAGATTGGTCAAAATTCGGGTGCTGCTGCACCTACTGTTGATGCTTCTTTGGCTCCTGCTCCTGCGGCAGCTGAGGAGGATGACGATTATGCGGGCGATTATGAGGATGAGGTTGATCAAAATCAGAACTACGTGCAGCCACCAGCACCACCATCAGCAGGTCGACCTCAGGTATATATTCGCAACGGTAGGCCGGCACCACCACCTCAGGTACGAGATCATGATCATCTCCCTAAACTGAAATTGAATATTCCACCATTTGAGGGTAGATATGTTCCTGATATATATCTTACTTGGGAGTTAGAAACTGAACAACGATTTACATGTTTACAATATCCTGAGGAGAGACGTGTTCCTGCTGCTGATTGTGCTTTCACTAGCTTTGCATGTGTTTGGTGGTCTGAACATTGTAGATTATATCCTGTTCCAGCTACTTGGGCTGCTTTGAAAACTGCTATGCGTACTCGTTGTTGTTGTAGCGTGCAAGCACCTTGAAGGGTCCATCCGCTCGGGGTAGTAGCTTGGACTTGCGTTCCTTGGGGAAGCGATCCTTGCGAAGGTGTAGCCACACAAGATCTCCAACATTGAACATCATGGGTTGCTTGTTGACGTTGAGCTTGGTCGCGAGTCGTTGTACTTGGCGCTCGATGGTGTTTCTTGTATCTTCGTGCATCTTCTTGAGGAAGTTGACTCGGGCACTCGCGTCCATGTTTGTGCGCTCTTGTAGCGGTAGAGGTAGAATGTCCAATGGAGACAATGGCTTGAAGCCATAGACGACCTCGAAGGGGGACTTGCCGGTAGTTGAATGTCTTGCACGATTGTAGGCGTACTCGGCGATGGGTAGGCACTCCTCCCACTCCTTGATGTTCTTCTTTATCAACACGCGTAGTAGAGTGGAGAGCGTGTGGTTGGTCACCTCCGTTTGGCCGTCGGTTTGTGGATGGTATGCCGAAGAGAACAAAAGCTTGATTCCGAGCTTGGCGCACAATGTCTTCCTAAAGTAACTCAAGAACTTGACGTCGCGGTCCAAGACAATCGTCTTTGGCACTCCATGAAGGCGCAAGATTTCCCTACAAAACAAATTTGCAACATGTGAAGCATCGTCTATCTTGTTGCAAGGAATGAAATGTGCCATTTTGGAGAATCGGTCCACAACAACAAAAACGGAATCCTTGCCATTTCGAGTTCTAGGCAAACCAAGCACAAAGTCCATGCTAATGTCTTCCCATGGGTGATATGGAATTGCAAGTGGCATATAGAGGCCATGAGATTGAGCTTTGGATAGCTTTCTGACATGTAGAGCATCGGTTGGTGAAGCGATTGACGTCGCGGAACATCTTGGGCCAAAAGTAGTTCTTGGAGAGCGTAGCAAATGTCTTGTCGCGTCCAAAGTGTCCCATGAGTCCGCCTCCATGAGATTCCTGCAAAAGCAACAAGCGAAGAGAGGACTCGGGGATGCAAAGTTTGTTAGCTCTCATAAGATATCCATCTTTGATGTAGTATCGATCCCAAGAAGTATGCGTCAAACACTTGGCATAAGGAATAGAAAATGTAGGATCATGCTCATACAAGTCTTTTATATGCTCAAAGCCAATGACATTTAACTCAAGTTGATTTGATTAACAAGCATGCATATACGGGAAAGTGCATCCGCCACAACATTTTCCTTACCTTTAATATACTTGATGACATAAGGAAACGACTCAATGAACTCACTCCATTTAGCATGACGCTTGTTCAACTTAGTTTGACCCTTAAGGTATTTAAGCGTTTCATGGTCGGTATGGATGATGAACTCATGAGGGCGTAGGTAATGTTCCCATTCATGCAAAACTCGCACCAAAGCATATAGCTCTTTGTCATAGATAGGGTAATTGAGTTGCGCTCCGGAGAGCTTCTCACTAAAATAAGCAATTGGGCGCTTCTCTTGCGTTAACACACCTCCTATGCCATTACCACTAGCATCGCAATGAATTTCGAAAGGTTTGTCAAAGTTGGGTAATGCAAGCACGGGAGCATCAGTAAGAAAATTCTTAAGCTCATTGAAAGCGATATCTTGAGATGTTCCCCAAACAAACGGTGCATTTTTCTTACTCAAAGCATGTAAAGGTGAAGCAATGGTGCTAAAATCCTTCACAAATCTGCGATAGAAACCGGCTAAACCAAGAAAACTACGCACTTGTTGCAAATTGGTTGGTTGGGGCCAAGTTTTAATAGCATTGATCTTAGATTCATCAACATGAACACCCTTAGAAGATACTACGAAACCCAAGAAAACAAGCTTATCAACACCAAATAGGCATTTTTCCATATTAGCATAAAGTTGCTCTTTTCGAAGAGTTTGTAGCACGGTGCGAAGGTGGGTGACATGCTCTTTGAGAGATTTGCTAAACACAAGGATATCATCAAAGTAGACAACAACAAATTCACCAATGTAAGGGCGAAACACGTAATGCATAAGACGCATGAAAGTACCGGGTGCTTCCGATAAACCCATAGGCATGACTAACCACTCATATAGACCAAACTTTGTTTTGAAAGCGGTTTTCCATTCATCACCCTCTTGTATGCGGATTTGATAGTAACCACTTTTAAGATCAATTTTGGAAAAGATAGTGGCACCGCAAACTTCATCAAGCATATCATCAAGGCATGGAATGGGGTACCTATAACGAACGGTGATAGCATTGATAGGTCTACAATCGGAACACATGCGAAAGCTACCGTCTCGTTTTGGCACAAGAATGACCGGTACGGCACAAGGACTCAAACTTTCACGCACATGTCCATGGTCTATGAGATGCTTTACTTGCCTTTGAATTTCTTTGGTTTCTTCGGGGTTGACGCGGTAGGGCGCTTTGTTTGGAAGCGGCGCTCCGGGGATGAGATCAATTCGGTGCTCAATGCCTCGTAGTGGAGGTAGACCCGGAGGTAGCTCATCGGGGAAAACATCTTGGAATTCCTGCAATAAAGAAGATAACACCAAAGGTAGATCGTGAGAGTTGTTAGTTTTTGGTGCCTCATCCTTGCACAATAGGACATAGTGTAGGACACTTGATGGGTTCTCACACACTTCTCTCATCTCACGTTTGGTGGCAAATAGGACTAAGTTTTTCTTGTCGCTCATCTGGAGGCACTCAATTTGGGCTTGTGGCGCTCACTCTCTTTTTGGTGGTTCACTCTCTCACTATTCTCTCCACGATGGGTGTTTTGCTTGTCGGCGAGCACTTGGCTTGGAGACATAGGACGTAGCACAAACTCTTTCCCTTTCATCTTGAAGCTATAGTGATTTGTACGCCCATTGTGAATGACACCTCGGTCAAATTGCCATGGCCGTCCAAGAAGGAGGTGGCACACGGTCATCGGAAGGACATCACACTCCAAAGTGTCTTCATAGGCGCCGATCTTGAAAGAGACTTGTACTCTCTGCTCAACTTGTATGGTGCCGGTGTCGCTTAGCCATTGAACCTTGTAGGGGTGCGGGTGCTTCATCTTGACCAATTGGAGTTTGGAGCATAGTTCTTCACTTGCCAAGTTATGGCAACTCCCTCCATCGATGATGACCTTGACGGACCGTCCATTGATGCCGGCCTTTGTGTGGAAGATATGGCATCTTTGTTCTTCGTCTTGTTGATGTTGAAGAGTCAAGACCTTGGAGACAACAAGAGCGGGACTTGAGTCTTCGTCACAAAAGATGTGATCACCTTCTTCTTCATTGTTCACTTGTCGGTGCATGGCCACTTGCTCAAGATCTTCCATTTCTCCTTCACTCATGGAGTCGTAGGTGCCATCGTCGTTGAGGATCATGGTGCGCTTGTTTGTGCACTCGAAGGACTTGTGGCCTCGGCCTCCGCATGTGAAACATTTGATGGAACTTGTCTTGATGGTCTCATCGGTTGGAGTATATGATGATGAAGCTTTCGGCTTGAAGTTGCTTGTAGTAGGAGGACGACTTGAGCTTGTCGAAGCTTTCTTGTAACTTGACTTGTCGCCATTGCTCGTGGTGGGAGTCGTCGAAGCTTGATTGTTGGAGAGGCCATAGGACTTGGATGAGAACTTGGCATACTTGAAGTCGTCTTGTACTTGCCATTCCGCTTTGGTAGCTTGATGCACTAGCTCGATGAGGTTTGAGTATGGTTGGAAGTCGGCAATCTTCTTGATAGGGTGATTGAGTCCATTCAAGAAACGTGCCATAGTTTGCTCATCATCTTCTTTGACATTGGCTTGTATCATGGCAATCTCCATTTCCTTGTAGTACTCTTCAATGCTCTTGGTTCCTTGCTTGAGTTGTTGGAGTTTCTTGAAGAGGTCGCGGTTGTAGTAGTTTGGCACAAATCGTGCTCTCATGACATCCTTCATTTGTGCCCAAGTGGGGATGGGTGGTTCACCTCTTGCCGCATGGCGCTCAATGGCTTGTTCCCACCAAATGAGGACGTAGTCTTGGAATTCGAGGGATGCCATTGCGATCTTCTTCTCTTCTTCGTAGTTGTGCAAGCGGAAGATTTTGTCAACCTTCAATGCCCATGATATGTACTCTTCGGGGTCATTGCTTCCGGTAAACTTGGGCATGGTGAACTTTAGCTTGCCATATCGTTGCTCTTCATTGTGTTGGGGTCGGGGATGATGACGCCCATGTCGGTGAGGATTGGCAATCTCATGTCGCTCTTGGCGAGGAGGGTTGTCTTCCTCACGTTCGTAGTCGGATCGTCAAAGTCGACTTCCACCAAAGCGATATCCATCATCTCATCGAAAGACGGGACACCTTTGCCTCTATCAAAAGGTGTCCCGTCTTTCGATGAGATGATGGATATTGCTTTGGTGGAAGTCGACTTTGACGATC